>NW_022154815.1:0-56277 GCF_001633185.2 Quercus lobata
AAATATAATGAATGACATATTTACACCTTTCACAGATTTTTCCATTGTTTATATAGATGATGTTCTAATCTTTTCTAAAACAATAGATGACCATTGGAAACATTTGAATATATTTGTTAGAGTAATAAAAAAAAACGGTTTAGTTGTTTCAGCCTCTAAAATAAGTCTTTTTCAAGATAAAATTCGATTTTTAGGCCATAATATTTATAAGGGAACTTTAAGCCCTATTGACAGAGCTATTCAATTTGCAGATAAATTCCCAGATGAGATAAAAGATAAAAATCAATTACAGAGATTTCTTGGCAGTTTAAATTATGTTTCAGATTATTTTCAAGGATTAAGAAAAATATGCAGACCCTTGTATAAGAGATTAGAAAAGAATCCTCCACCTTGGACAGACAGACATACTATGATAGTCAGACAGATTAAAAAATATGTTAAGCAACTTCCTTGTATTGTTATTTTCCTCTCCTAATAGCTTTTTAAAATTGTTTGAGAAGATGCTTCGACATAGCTAGGTGGAATCCTAACAGGTAGCAACAATGATGCTAAAGAACAAATTGTTAAGAATTTCATTCTGGCTGCTTGGTCAGCTACCAGCAGAATTACAGCACTTTAAGAAAGAATTTATCTATCATAACTATGTATTCAAAATTCTGCCAAATGAATCTTTTTAATCAAAAGTTTTTAATTAGAGTTGATTGTAAAAGTGCTTAAAAAGAAGTTTTACGAAAGATGTTCAGAATCCTTGTTTCCCCAAACAGAGTTTTGCTCGATGGCAGGCTATTTTAAGTGTTTTTGACTTTGACATTGAATATATTAAAGGAGAAACTAATTCAATTCCTGATTTTTTAACCCGTGAATTTCTACAGGGAAGATGAGCTCCCCTGCAGATAAGAGCAAATCCCCAAAACCCAGAACCAGACAGTCTTATGCTGCTCCCCCAATTCCTCGTCCCCCTAGCAGATTCCTCCCTTGCCCCTCTTTCACTTCACCCACTTTCTCTTCAAATAAATCTCTAGACAGATCCCCATTAATCTGTAGCCCAAACCCTTTCCAACCACTCTCCCCCAGCCCCAATCCAACATCCAAACAGACTTATGCCATACCCTCAACCTCCTCAACCCCTCCTTTAAAGAAACCATTTAATGTAGTTGCATCTTCTTTTCCTCCTTTGGCCTCTCCTTCCAACCAACCAAAATACAGATCCTCTACCTCTCCAGAAACTCAGACCCAAATCCCAAAAGAAGATCACAGCATTGAGATCCCAAAAGACTCATGGAATTTTATTTTGTGGATTGAACCAGAATACCAGCACATAAAAGACACCACATAAAAGACACCCTCTCCCTTGTCCGACAGCTCATACCCCCAGGATGGGAACATCCTAAGACAGAAACTTTTAAGACCCAGACATTTTATGAGCATATTTTAGTAGATACAGACTCAATTTTAGTTACACATATGCCTTGTTCCCAGGAACCAAACAGAATTGGTTATTCTAAAGTTGTTATAAAACAGATTCTAACCCCTTCTCAGTGGAAAGCACAACCCTGGATCACAAGGAACTTTTCTGTACCTTTTGAGCCCCAGTTTTATAATTATTATGACTATATGGAAGCTTGGGACAGATTCCTTTTATTTCAAAATAATATTAACAGGCATACTTGGTTTTTCCGGTTTGATATGTACAGAAAGAAAGACATGATGATTCCAAGATGGTTCATTGACTGGTGGAATTCCTATGGTCCTGAAGCTATGATTCTTCCTCCTGATCTTTTAAAAGCCTATGAGACTTTCAAGAAAGAACCTAACATACTGCATCTTAGGGATTTCCCACATCTTTTACAGGTTTCCAGATCTCCCATGGATCATCAGATGGGAATACAAGATAGAAAAGCATCCCCAGTATCCTTTTCCTATGCTCGCCAGAAAGTTTAAATTAAAATGGTGGAATAAGTTTAATTTTGATCATATTTGCCAAGAATTACAGAAAAAGACCTCGTCCTCCCAGACAGAAAGTTCTAATTTCTTTTTAGAAAAGAGTCAAGTTCAATGCCAGCTTGCCTCTGTTTCAGACAGAAGACAGCTCAAAAAGCAACTGCTTGAAGCTGCATCACAAATATCAGATGATGAAGATGACACAGTAATGGAATCCTCTTCTCCAAACTACAGAACTCATCCAGAAGCATTTCAAGATTCCCAAGACCCCTATAACATGTGACGGATAAGACAAAAGACAGAGAGATGCAAAAGAAGACAAAAGACAGACCGACAGACCAAAAGATAAAATGATAGAATGCAGACAGACCAGAAAGATATTTTAGCAGAATATTTTCGTACGCAGATTCTCACAGACAGAAAAGTTACTATTCACCAGCATGCGTACCCAGACAGACTGCCAAATAGACTTTTACTGTTCAAGATTCTACCGACAGATAGACTATTACTGTTCAAGATAGACTTTTACTGTTCAAGATTCTACCGACAGATTAACTTGAGTTCACTTCACTTAACTCAAGTTACTTTTGAAGACTTATCATGGTTCACTTTATCTATAAATAGACAGACTTCGAAGACAGAAGACAGGTCCAGAATTGAGGTTCAAATTTCAGGTTCAAATTCCAAGTCCAAGTTTTCCATCTTATTTCCAAGGTCCAATCTTCAGAAAGACTTTTAGCTTTTCTTTCCCTTTCCCCGAAAGACTTTTGTACTCTCCCTTTAGAAAGACTTTTGTACTTTACTTTCTTTTGTAATCTTGTAACCTTACCTTTCCAGACAGACAATCTTGTAACCCTTTACAGATTTTACTTTGTAATCTTGTAACTCTTCAGACAGCTCTTATTTTCAAAGCTTGTAAGAAAGACAGTTTGTTTTCAAGTTTAATCAAAGACAGAAGTATTTTCAAGTAAGATTTTATTTGTTTCAGTTTTCATATTCCATACTCTGTTTTAATCTATTTTGACTATATCTATTTTGCTATCTTCTTCTTTATCAACTATTTTATCATTGTTTATGCTTCTATATTATTGCTGTGCTCACTCCTGGGTAGTCAATGGTATGTCAATGGTATCAGAGCCATGGGTGGTAGGTGTATGAGTTTTATTTCTTTGCAATTAAGCAGTTACTAGGAACTTATATTACTACATAGCCACTACTTGCTCCTTGTTAGCGTTGGTCAGCCTAGAGACTCGTTGGCAAACCATAGTTTCGCGTTGGTCAGCCCCTTTGTTGTAGCCGACGGACAGGCGTGTGTTTGGGTGGTCCCGCAATGGAGTTTCCCGAGGAGGTGGTCCCGATAGCAAGGATACCAGTGGTTAGTAATAGTTCCGCCAGTAATTATTAATTGCTTAGAAAGAGAATAAATACATTTATCAGTCATCATCTGTTTGCTTGTTCACACTTAGGCTAGGCACACACTAATTTGAAACATGGACTATGATGATATAGTTTATGATGAAGGCTATAGCATGACAGATATAGATGATAATTGGTCAAATAGTGATATGGATTATGAAACTGATTCTGACAGTGAAATGGATAATTATTATAATGGTAACACAAATAATTGGAGTAATTTAACAGGAGATAAAATCAACCGACAGACTAATAACCACAATAATAGTTTTTTAGACAGAGTTAATAGAAAATTGGAGTCCTTGGAAAATATTGACAGATTTGCTATATATACTAAAATTGAAAAGAAAAATGATAGCTTTTTGGACCTCTATGAAAGAATGAAAGTTTTAAATTCACATTTTGAAAAAGAAATAGAATTTGAACCCCATCAAAGATCATCTTTTACAGAAACTATGGCAGATAATTGGTATATAAATAGTAATTCAAAAGAAGTTGAGGAGAATTTACAGACATTAAAAGCAACTGACAGATTAGAAATTGGCCCTATTAAGGAAAGAGTAACACGTATAAGAGATAGAAGTACTATAGAAAATGACAGACTAAAAGAAATTTCTAGTTCAGTACTAGAGACTGATAGACAAAGAAGCCTAATAGGGACAGACAAGTTGATAGATAATGATAAAGAAATAATAAAAAAAGGAATGGTAAAAGAGATGAAAGAAATATTTGAAAGACAGAATAGTAAAGATGTAGGGAAAGTGATAAAAGGACAAAGAAGCCTAATAGAGACAAATGATAGAAGAAGAATTGAAAGACATAAAGATGAAGGTGTTATAGATGAAGATGTTATACGTAGAAAGCTAGAAAAAGAAATAGTGATAGATGATAGTTTTAGAAATAATGATGATAGTTTGAAAGAATTGCATGAAAAACAAAATAGGAAAGATGTAGGGAAAGTAAAGGACATGCAAAAACCAAAACCAAATAGTAGTGAAGAATCCCTACGTAGGAAGATAGAAATAGAAGAAAAGATAAGACATGAAAGAGAAAAAGTCAAAGTCCACAATAGTAGGCAAAATAATTATGGTAATAGTGATAGTATAGTAAAAGTAAAGATGGAAGTAAAAGACAAAAAGAGTAATAGTTTTAAAGAAGAAATTGGTGAGAGACTTAAAACAATTGATAGAACTGAAAATAACAGTTTAATAGAATTGGCTAAAAAGATAGAACTTTTAAGTTTACCTTTAGAAATAGACAGATTAAGAGACATAACAGTTTTAAATACTACAGAACTATCAGATAATGAGAAAACTGACAGACATGTTTGTCATAAATGTAAAAGATATGGACATACTAAAAAACAATGTGACAGACATAATAGAATTATCAAACAAATTAGTAAATTAGAATTTAAGAAAGACATAACAATTGGATTAATGAAAATATTTAATGTTAATCAAAAAGAAATAGATCAAGTAAAGAAAGAATTAAAATCAACCAACCCACTTAAAATTAATAAAAGAAAAAGAAAACAAAAAGACATAATAATGAAACTGATAGAAAATCTACCAAATCACTATAAAGACAAGAAAGAATATTTATTAAAGTTGAAAGACACTATAGAAATACCTATTGCTTGCATTAGGTGCAGGAAATATGGTCACCATGTTACGAATTGTAGAAAGAAAGAAAAAGACAAGAAAGAAAAGGTAAAAAAAGGAAATTAAAGAAATTAAAGAAGAAAATCTTACGGACATAAATGAACATAATATTGTAAAAGAATTTTCTAATTTCATGATAGACCCCTTTGATCCTCCTACAAATAAAATTAATGTTTCAAACAATATTAATAAATTTGATAGACAGAATTTCTTAAGTTTAATTGACAGAGTAATTCTCCAAAAATGGCATACAGATATTACTAAACGGTTTTCTATGACAGAAATTGCTTTGACAGATTTAGGTGTTGATATGAATTGTATACAAGAAAGAGTAATTCAGGCCAATAGAGAAAAACTGATAATTAATTATAAGATACCTCATGATCATATATGCCATGATAGAATATATTTTACAGCTTTTGTTTTAATTAAAGACTTTCCTTTTAAAATTATTCTAGGAACTTCTTTTATGAATTTAATTTATCCCTTTTTAGTGACAGATAAAGGAATTAAAACTAACGTATTGAAAGAAATGCACTTTTCCAAAAAGGTTACTATTTTAACAGATATCAACGATAGAGGAATCTATAGAATTGAAAGAAGTTTGTCATCTTTACAGACAGAAATGCTACTTGTTAATCAATTGACAGAAAATGACAAAAAGAAAGACAAAGAGACAGAGATATGTTTTCATTCTCCTTTCTTACAAAAAGTCCAATCTACAGACGAATGCATAAAAGACGAAGATATGAATATAGTCTTTTGTAATCAATATGCATGGACTAATAGTATATGGACTGACAAATGGCAATTTGAGACTATTGCCCCCACACAGAATATAGATGGTAAAATTATTATTTCTTTTAATAATAATGACAGACATACTGATAGACTGATAGAAGTACTAAATGACAAATGTACACCCTTTATAGCATTTTTAAATATTCATATAACAGATATTTTAATAAAAGAATCTTTGACAGACTCTTCTTTATTAATCATTAAAGAAAATATTATTTGTGATAATTTCTTGAATAATGACAGATTCAATTTCCTAACAGACAAAATTAATCCCCTGATAGATTGTCCTATTAATGAAAGACATTACGAAGAAATATATAGTAGTACATGCATGGACAGAATCATACTAGATTTAAGGAATATTCTAAATCCCATTTACCTTGACAGATCCCATCATGACTACTCTAATATTATTGCTACTCAGAAAGAGCACAAAAGTGAACAACGAAAAGTTTGTTTTATAAATTTTATTTGTTTTATAAATGTTTTTATTGTTTTCCTTATAGAATATTTCAAAAGAATTTCACAGAAAGACATTGACAGAAGAATTTCGAAAGAAGTTTTTATTTGTTCCAAATATAATCCTTTTCCAAAAACCCAATTGCAGACTACCATGAGTAAAAGATTCTCTCAGAAAGACAAGGGCAAAGCACCAGCGGTGCAACCCAAAGGTACCCGAAAACCTTCAGTAAAAATTTCGGAAATGCATGAAGGCGTCTCGAAAGAGACAATATCCCTTCAGGATACACTGCTAACAAAGGCAATGTATTCATGTGGTGATAAAAGTGTAATTTTGCAAAAAGTGCCCGACAGTGAATTTATGTTTCAAGACGGAGAATTTACAGACCTTCCTTTTCATATTAAACTACTTCTTGATAATTTACAGGCAGCATTCACCCTCAGACAGAAACCCTTATTCCAAATGACCCTTCAGGCTTTGGAATTACATCTTGTTAGCACCGGGGCATTTATTGAAGCACTCGGTTGTCAACTCCCTGGCAAGGAGGATGGAGATTCAAGCTCCACAAAGACAGAACTACAATCTCTAAAAAGCTATCTTATGGGAACAAGCTTTTCAAAGCTCCACCCTAAGATTCAGCAAAAAACGAGACTTGCTATTAGAACCTTACCCCCTGAAATCCAACAGAATATTTTAACTCATAAAGCTATAACAAGTTCTTATGACAGATGGATGCATCTTTTTAAAGTATTAGTCTCTACAGCATTTATCAAAACAGAAGACATGACAGGTGATATGTGGTTATCTCATAAGGCTAAATGGTATGACAGTTTTGGAAATTCAGACAGAGTTTATGAAAGAACAGGAGACAGATTTGATCCCTACCCGGGATTACTTATCAACACAGAAACAGAAGATCCAGTAATCTGTGATCCCTTATGGTTATCTGAAATGCTTGAAGCAGGGTTTATCAGAAAATTGACCATTACTTCGGCAAATCAGATTAGTTTATTTCCCAGAGTCATCCAAGAAGCAGCAGCACAGATTGGAGGACTTAATTATATGAAGATAGAAATCTGGAGTACTCTTCCAGTTTAGGACACTAGCTATTATATGGAAGCTCAGCCAGCACACATTTTAGTCCTTATCCATGATTGGTGTGGTATCCTTGAATATAACTGGTATACAGGAGATACTTACTTATCACTGGATGATCCAGGTGCTTTGGCTCAAGAATGGTCTAATTTCATGAGTAATAAGATTTATGAAGAACAGAAAGAATTAGATAGAGGTTTTCATTTATATGGCTACACCGACAGAATAGCTGTGTATGGCCCAAAACCTTCAGCAGGAAGGATCATTGGGAAAAGAAGGATTGTTAAAGACCCCAGATTGATGACAGCCAAGGATCATGTTCCTGTTTTCGTTCCTATTTCATACTGTGCCCTATGTAATGATTATGGAGTGCTCCACGAGCATGAGCAATATGAGGATAACACTGATCCGCTAGATTATGATAACTACGCGGATACAGATTGACAGACAGATAGATAGAAGGCACAGACAGACAGAATACTCTTCCAGACAGAATACTCTTCCGACAGACAACAGCGACAGATCACTATTCACCAGCGACAGATCACTATTCATCGACATGCATGAATAGCTTCCAGACAGATCCATTACAGTCCAGACAGGTGCAGACAGATCCAGAAAGATATTTTCAAAGATATTTTGACAGAATATTATTCACATGCAGACAGACTTTTACTGTTCAAGATTCTGCCGACAGATTAACTTGAGTTCACTTCACCTAACTCAGGTTACTTTTGAAGACTTACCATGGTTCACTTTATCTATAAATAGACAGACTTCGAAGACAGAAGACAGGTTCAAATTTCAGGTCCAAATTTTTAAGGTCTTAGGTCCAATTTTAAAGTTCCATTTCCAAGGTCCAATCTTCAGAAAGACTTTTAGCTTTTCTTTCCCTTTCCCCGAAAGACTTTTGTACTCTCCCTTTGAAAGACTTTTGTACTTTATTTTCTTTTGTAATCTTGTAACCTTACCTTTCCAGACAGACAATCTTGTAACCCTTTACAGATTTTACTTTGTAATCTTGTAACTCTTCAGACAGCTCTTATTTTCAAAGCTTGTAAGAAAGACAGTTTGTTTTCAAGTATAATCAAAGACAGAAGTATTTTCAAGTAAGATTTTATTTGTTTCAGTTTTCATATTCCATACTCTGTTTTAATCTATTTTGACTATATCTATTTTGCTATCTTCTTCTTTATCAACTATTTTATCATTGTTTATGCTTCTATATTACTGCTGTGCTCACTCCTGGGTACTAGACACTGATAGACAAAGAAGCCTAATAGGGACAGACAAGTTGATAGATAATGAGAAAGAAATAATAAAAAAAGGAATGGTAAAAGAGATGAAAGAAATATTGAAAAGACAGAATAGTAAAGATGTAGGGAAAGTGATAAAAGGACAAAGAAGCCTAATAGAGAACAAATGATAGAAGAAGAATTGAAAGACATAAAGATGAAGGTGTTATAGATGAAGATGTTATACGTAGAAAGCTAGAAAAAGACATGAAAAACAAAATAGTAAAGATGTAAAGAAAGACATGCCAAAAGAAAATAGTGGTAAGGAATCACTACGTAAGAAGATAGAAATAGAGGAAAAGATGAAACATGAAAGACAAAAAGAAAAAGTCAACAATGGTGGGAAAAATAGTTATGGTAATTTACAAGAAAATAATGATAGTATAGTAAAAGTGGAAGTAGACAAAAAGTGTAATGGTTTAAAAGAAATGGTAGATGAAAGACTAAAATTAATTGAAAGATCTATAATAGGAACCCAAAATGATAGTTTGACAGAATTAAGTAAAAAAATGAAAATTTTAAATACACCCTTACAGACAGACAGAAATAGAAATATAACAGTTCTAAATACAACTATGTCATCAGATAATGAAAAAATTGACAGACATGTTAGTAATAATACTATTTGTCATAAATCTAAAAAATATGGACACCAAGTTACGGATTATAGAAAGAAAGAAAAAGACAAGAAAGAAAAGATGAAAATGAAAATAAAACAAGTAAATCTACAAGACTTAATGACAGAAGCAAAAATGGTAAAAGAGGAAATTAAAGAAATTAAGGAAGAAAACTCCACAGACATAAATGAGCGAAATATTGCAGAATTAATTAACTTAAAAGAATTTTCTAATCCCTCAGACAGAAAATTTGATGATAATAACAATAGACAGAATTTCTTAAGTTTAATTGACAGAGTAATTTTCCAAAAATGGCATACAGAAATTACCTTGGTAATTAATAAAGAGTTTTCTTTGACAGAAATTGCTTTAATAGATTCAGGTGCTGACATGAACTGTATACAAGAAGGATTAATACCTTTAAAGTATTATGAAAAATCATCTGAAAGACTAGCTCAAGCTAATGGAGAAAAATTAATAATTAATTATAAAATACCTAGTGTTCACATATGTAATGATGGAGTTTGCTTTGAAACAGTTTTTGTTTTAATTAAAGACCTTTCTTCTAAAATCATTCTAGGAAACCCCTTTATGACTTTACTTTACCCCTTTTTAACGACAGAAGAAGGTATTAAAACTAATGTGCTAGGGAAAGATATACTTTTTAAATTTATCTTGCCACCAATTCCAAAAGATATTTATTCACTTAATAACATAGTAAAGGAAATTGATAGAGAAAGAATTGACAGAAAGAATAGACATTTGGAATCTTTAAAGACAGAAATAAAATATAAAAGAATAACTGATCAATTAACTGACCCTATACTAAATAATAAAATAAATTTATTTAGACAACAGATTGAGACAGAGATTTGTTCTAGTCTACCCACTGCCTTTTGGCACAGGCATCGACATATAGTACAGTTACCTTATGAGAAAGATTTTAATGAAAGACAGATACCTACTAAAGCTAGGCCAATACAAATGAATAATGAATTATTAGAACATTGTAAGAAAGAAATTGAAGATCTCTTAACTAAAGGATTAATCAGAAAGAGCAAGTCTCCTTGGAGTTGTGCTGCTTTTTATGTTAATAAACAGGCAGAATTGGAGCGAGGAGTTCCAAGATTAGTCATAAACTATAAACCTTTAAATAAAGCATTACAATGGATAAGATATCCTATTCCCAATAAGAAAGATCTTCTTGACAGACTTCATGAAGCAACCATATTTTCTAAATTTGACATGAAAAGTGGATTTTGGCAGATACAGATAGATGAGATAGATAGATATAAAACTGCTTTTACAGTTCCTTTTGGTCATTATGAATGGAATGTTATGCCTTTTGGTTTGAAGAATGCACCCAGTGAATTTCAAAATATAATGAATGACATATTTACACCTTTCACAGACTTTTCCATTGTTTATATAGATGATGTGCTAATCTTTTCTAAAACAATAGATGACCATTGGAAACATTTGAATATATTTGTTAGAGTAATCAAACAAAATGGTTTAGTTGTTTCAGCCTCTAAAATAAGTCTTTTTCAAGATAAAATTCGATTTTTAGGCCATAATATTTATAAGGGAACTTTAAGCCCTATTGACAGAGCTATTCAATTTGCAGATAAATTCCCAGATGAGATAAAAGATAAAAATCAATTACAGAGATTTCTTGGCAGTTTAAATTATGTTTCAGATTATTTTCAAGGATTAAGAAAAATATGCAGACCCTTGTATAAAAGATTAGAAAAGAATCCTCCACCTTGGACAGACAGACATACTATGATAGTCAGACAGATTAAAAAATATGTTAAGCAACTTCCTTGTATTGTTATTCCCTCTCCTAATACTTTTAAAATTGTTGAGACAGATGCTTCTGACATAGGTTATGGTGGAATCCTAAAACAGGTAGCAACAAATGATGCTAAAGAACAAATTGTTAGATTTCATTCTGGCTCTTGGTCAGCTACCCAGCAGAATTACAGCACTATTAAGAAAGAAATTTTATCTATCATACTATGTATTTCAAAATTCCAAAATGATCTTTTTAATCAAAAGTTTTTAATTAGAGTTGATTGTAAAAGTGCTAAAGAAGTTTTACAGAAAGATGTTCAGAATCTTGTTTCCAAACAGAGTTTTGCTCGATGGCAGGCTATTTTAAGTGTTTTTGACTTTGACATTGAATATATTAAAGGAGAAACTAATTCAATTCCTGATTTTTTAACCCGTGAATTTCTACAGGGAAGATGAGCTCCCCTGCAGATAAGAGCAAATCCCCAAAACCCAGAACCAGACAGTCTTATGCTGCTCCCCCAATTCCTCCTCCCCCTAGCAGATTCCTCCCTTGCCCCTCTTTCACTTCACCCACTTTCTCTTCAAATAAATCTCTAGACAGATCCCCATTAATCTGTAGCCCAAACCCTTTCCAACCACTCTCCCCCAGCCCCAATCCAACATCCAAACAGACTTATGCCATACCCTCAACCTCCTCAACCCCTCCTTTAAAGAAACCATTTAATGTAGTTGCATCTTCTTTTCCTCCTTTGGCCTCTCCTTCCAACCAACCAAAATACAGATCCTCTACCTCTCCAGAAACTCAGACCCAAATCCCAAAAGAAGATCACAGCATTGAGATCCCAAAAGACTCATGGAATTTTATTTTGTGGATTGAACCAGAATACCAGCACATAAAAGACACCACATAAAAGACACCCTCTCCCTTGTCCGACAGCTCATACCCCCAGGATGGGAACATCCTAAGACAGAAACTTTTAAGACCCAGACATTTTATGAGCATATTTTAGTAGATACAGACTCAATTTTAGTTACACATATGCCTTGTTCCCAGGAACCAAACAGAATTGGTTATTCTAAAGTTGTTATAAAACAGATTCTAACCCCTTCTCAGTGGAAAGCACAACCCTGGATCACAAGGAACTTTTCTGTACCTTTTGAGCCCCAGTTTTATAATTATTATGACTATATGGAAGCTTGGGACAGATTCCTTTTATTTCAAAATAATATTAACAGGCATACTTGGTTTTTCCGGTTTGATATGTACAGAAAGAAAGACATGATGATTCCAAGATGGTTCATTGACTGGTGGAATTCCTATGGTCCTGAAGCTATGATTCTTCCTCCTGATCTTTTAAAAGCCTATGAGACTTTCAAGAAAGAACCTAACATACTGCATCTTAGGGATTTCCCACATCTTTTACAGTTCTTTTACAGGTTTCCAGATCTCCCATGGATCATCAGATGGGAATACAAGATAGAAAAGCATCCCCAGTATCCTTTTCCTATGCTCGCCAGAAAGTTTAAATTAAAATGGTGGAATAAGTTTAATTTTGATCATATTTGCCAAGAATTACAGAAAAAGACCTCGTCCTCCCAGACAGAAAGTTCTAATTTCTTTTTAGAAAAGAGTCAAGTTCAATGCCAGCTTGCCTCTGTTTCAGACAGAAGACAGCTCAAAAAGCAACTGCTTGAAGCTGCATCACAAATATCAGATGATGAAGATGACACAGTAATGGAATCCTCTTCTCCAAACTACAGAACTCATCCAGAAGCATTTCAAGATTCCCAAGACCCCTATGACATGTGACGGATAAGACAAAAGACAGAGAGATGCAAAAGAAGACAAAAGACAGACCGACAGACCAAAAGATAAAATGATAGAATGCAGACAGACCAGAAAGATATTTTAGCAGAATATTTTCGTACGCAGATTCTCACAGACAGAAAAGTTACTATTCACCAGCATGCGTACCCAGACAGACTGCCAAATAGACTTTTACTGTTCAAGATTCTACCGACAGATAGACTATTACTGTTCAAGATAGACTTTTACTGTTCAAGATTCTACCGACAGATTAACTTGAGTTCACTTCACTTAACTCAAGTTACTTTTGAAGACTTATCATGGTTCACTTTATCTATAAATAGACAGACTTCGAAGACAGAAGACAGGTCCAGAATTGAGGTTCAAATTTCAGGTTCAAATTCCAAGTCCAAGTTTTCCATCTTATTTCCAAGGTCCAATCTTCAGAAAGACTTTTAGCTTTTCTTTCCCTTTCCCCGAAAGACTTTTGTACTCTCCCTTTAGAAAGACTTTTGTACTTTACTTTCTTTTGTAATCTTGTAACCTTACCTTTCCAGACAGACAATCTTGTAACCCTTTACAGATTTTACTTTGTAATCTTGTAACTCTTCAGACAGCTCTTATTTTCAAAGCTTGTAAGAAAGACAGTTTGTTTTCAAGTTTAATCAAAGACAGAAGTATTTTCAAGTAAGATTTTATTTGTTTCAGTTTTCATATTCCATACTCTGTTTTAATCTATTTTGACTATATCTATTTTGCTATCTTCTTCTTTATCAACTATTTTATCATTGTTTATGCTTCTATATTACTGCTGTGCTCACTCCTGGGTAGTCAATGGTATCAACTATATTTCTAATCTAGTCTGTTTAAGATTTGATGATTCACTTCTTGGAATGATGGAAACAAGTCTACATAAAGGACCAGTATATTTTAATGTTATCCTAACTTTGCTTTAAGCCTATCTGACAGAAATATTATGGATGCTTTAACTTTAAATGTAAAAACAAATGGTTATTACATGAAAGAAGGCTCAGAACCCTTAGCTATTATTTATAGAATTTATTATAAACTAATGAAAACCACTTTAGACCCTCAATCCATAGTTGATCCTTCCCCTAAAGGACAGACTCTCCTTATGCAAGCCTCAACCCGGAATACTAGATTGCGGGTACCTCAACAAATACAGTGGAAAGATATAACCCTTCCTGAAAGATGGCAACTTGAAGCTATTGCCCCCACACCAAAAATAGAAAACATTGAACCAGACTTTATAGCCCAAAATACAGATGGTACAGTTATTATTTCTTTTAATAATAATGACAGACATACTGATAGTCTCATAAGACCTAGTAGTTCTACAGGCAAAAAGACCCCAATGATGTTTACCCCTAGAAGCTCCTTTTCCTCTAGGACACCTTTCTCTGATTCCAGACCTTTACCTCCCCAAAATCTTCCTCCAGTTATACACCTTCCCCCTATAAATACTAGGAAAACCCCTATTCAGACAGAGCCAGCTTATTATCCGACAGATACCACACAACCTACCCCTAATGTTCACCAACCTCTTTATCAGCCCCAACCTCAACCTGATTCTCCTACCCACACAGATATATTAGGATTTACAGATGATAGACAAATTAATGTTTTATCTAAAGAATTTGTTTTAGATAAAGAACTACTAAAATATGATTATTTAAAACCTGAAAATAATGACAGAAAGAATCAATTTTTTGAAGAATATAATGAACATGAAAGAAACAATTTAAGAACTAAGTATTTTGAAATGATGACAGACTTACAGACACACTTTAGTTTCTTTGACTTTTTAGACTATCATAACAAAAAGATAAGTGTAATAGAGAAAATATTATCATGGACAAAGACAGAAAATCATGAGAAAGTGTATCAGACTTATCCACCATTTGAATCAATTATATTGAGTCAAAATAGTGGAGTCCAAGTTTTGGCTACACCTATTAAAAGACCCAGTCTAAGTGATGATAATAAGAATCTAGATAGTATAATTCAACAGAACAATTACACCAATACTTATCTAAAAACTATTGGTCAAAAGCTACAAGAGATAGAAGACAGACTTATACCCCCTTCTACTTCCATAAAAAAAGAAAACACGTCTAATACCCCTTTATTTATCCCTCATGAGATACCTCCTCACCTTAGAGCACCTTTAAAGAAACCCATGACAGAGAAAACTGATAATTTACTTAATGAAATAAATAAAAAATTAGACTTAATGAAATTAGAATCATCAAAGGATATGGAGCCATTAAAAAATAAGAATATTATAACATTAAATAAAAAAGGAAGAACTGACTCTTCAGAGGATGAAGAATCAGAAGACAATCAATTGACAGATTTGACAGATATAAATAATTTGGAATCACAATTTACAGATAAATTACGAATTAATAAATTAATTTTAGCATCTTCATCACAAGATCGTAAAAAAGGAAGAATTGATGACTTATACCCCAGAAAGAATTGGTATCCTAAACCTACTCCCCCTGATTTACAATTTGAAGAAAGACATACTTATGTTAATTCATCTTATTCGCCAGATTTAATTTATGAATGGAATATTGATGGAATGTCAGAATATGAAATAATAAACCTTTTACATGAGATGACTTTGCTCACTAATGTTTATAAAAATCATGGAAAACAAGATCATCAGATAGCTCATTTAATAGTCACTGGTTTTACTGGCCAGTTGAAAGGCTGGTGGGATCATTATTTAAATAATGATGACAGAAATGGAATATTGACAGCTGTTAAAAGAGAAATAGATGGAAGTGTTATAATGACAGACAGACAGCCTTCACAAGATGCAGTTAATACTTTAATTTTTACTATAACTAAACATTTTGTTGGTGATCCCAATCAATATAAAGAAAGAGCTTCAGATGTTTTAATTAATTTAAGATGTCCACAACTTTCAGATTTTAGATGGTATAAAGATGTTTTTATTTCAAAAGTTTTAAGTAGGAATGATTGCCAACAGTCCTACTGGAAAGAAAAATTCATTGCTGGTTTACCCTATTTCTTTGCTCAGAAAGTTAGACTTGATATAGTTAATAATGACGGAACTATAGACTATCCTAGCCTAACATATGGAGACATAATATCTTCAATTAATAAAACAGGTTTATGGCTATGTAATGACTTAAGGTTAAAAAACCAGATAGAAAAAGAAAAAAGATTTGCTAAAAAAGAGCTAGGAACTTTTTGTGAGCAATACGGTTTTGATCCATTAATTGCTCCCTCTAGAAAAAGAAGAAAAGAAAAGAAAGATGACAGAAGTGATAGATATGATAGATATAAGAACAATAATAGAAGATATTATAAAAGTAAGTCTAAAGACAAGAAAGAAGAGTCCAAAAGAAAGAAATATGATAGACGTAGGGAAAGTGACATTACTTGTTTCAAATGTGGGAAAAAAGGACACACTAGCAGATACTGTAACTTTCAAAGACAGATAAATAAACTTGATATATCAAAAAAATTAAAGGATAAATTAATGCGTATAACAGAACTGACAGATAGTGATGAAACAGATAATGAAATTCACCAGATAGATAATAGTAACAGTACTTCATCCTCCTCTATAGATGTTTCTTCACATGATGGAAATGTTCAATTATGTAACTGTAATAATATTGATAATTGTTATTGTAAAATAAAATTAAAAATATGTGTCTTAACAAAACAAGAAGACATAATAATGGATTTGATAGACAAACTTCCAGACCTACAATCTAAAAAAGATTATTTATCTAAATTAAAAGAATCCTTAACTGAAACTGATAGATTTGAAATAGATCTAAAAGATTATAAGTCAACTTATAATTTTACAGAAATTACTGATAGATTTAAACCCAATAAACCTATAACTGTGACAGACCTACAAATAGATATTAATAACCTAAAAAATGAATTGAAAAAATTAAAATCAGAAAATTTCATATTAAAAGGCATGGTTGAACAGATAACTGCACAAGTAATCAGCATAAAAGATAGAATTAAATATTGTAATGAACCTCTGACAGACTCCTCTCTTCTTGACAGGCATAATTGTACTGGTGAAAGTTCTCATAAAGAAGATGATAAAGATGAATTTTTAAATATAATTGACAGAATGATATTTCAGAAGTGGTACACAGAGATAACTTTGATAATTCATAAAGAATTTTCATTAACTGTTATTGCCCTTGTTGATTCAGGTGCTGATATGAATTGCATACAAGAAGGATTAATACCCTCTAAGTATTATGAATCAACGACATACAGATTAACTCAGGCTAATGGTGATAGACTTAAAATAAGTAATAAACTAACTAAGGCATACATATATAATAATGGAATCAAGTTCAGAACACCTTTCTTCTTAACAGATAAGTTGTCCTCTAAAGTTATATTAGGAAATCCTTTTTTGGCTTTAATCTACCCTTTCTTCACGACAGATAATGGAATATGTACTAATGTTTTAAAGACAGAAGTTTTCTTTAAGTTCCTCCTACCTCCATTCCCCAAAGATATACACTTATTGAAAGAAATTTCCATCTCAAAAGATAAAAGTGATGATGAGATTCCTACAATGACAGACTTAGTAATAGATGATGATGAGATTCCTACAATGGTAGATAATACTGTTCTACCCAGTAGCAAAAGTACTTAAGTACATATATACTTAAGTATATATATATATATATATACATATATATATATGTATATATATATATATATAAAAGATTTCCTACTTTTGTTGACTATTCTAGTCTTTCTTTTGTTCCTACGTATCTTTTGTTCCTATGCATCTTTCCATCATTTCCCCTATCCCTTTGCCAGGATCTTTGTCTTGTACTATAGGTTCATGACTTTAGTTTATTCTTGTCCTTTCTCATCATATATTTTACCATTTCATAATAACCTTTAAATAGTTAATTTTAAAATTAACGGTCAATTGCCTGGCAAGCAAGATAGCCATTCTAAGGCTAAAATTTCAGACCAAATCCTGCCAAAAATAGAAATCTTTAATACAGATTTCAATTAAAGCATGAAGGCGTCTCAATAGAGATAATATCCCTTCAGAATACAGGGTCAGAAATGACAGTGTATTCAAATGGATAGACAAATTAACAGACAAGATAGACACTGCGCCTTGCGCCAGATTAGTTTCCAACAGATACAGACAGATGAAATCCTCCTTCATCCTCTCCAAACTACAGGACTCATGTGACAGAAGGAGACAAAAAGAAGACAAGAGACAAATAGATACAAAAAGAAGACAAGAGATCAAAAGATAAATCCAGAAAGATATTTTAGCAGAATATTGTTAGTACGCAGATTCTCACAGACAGAAAAGATACTGTTCACCAGCATGCGTACCCGGACAGACTGCCAGATAGACTTTTACTGTTCAAGATTCTACCGACAGATACCGACAGATAGACTTTTACTGTTCAAGATTCTACTGACAGATACCGACAGAAAGACTTTTACTGTTCAAGATTCTACCGACAGATAGACTTTTACTGTTCAAGATTCTACAGACAGATTAACTTGAGTTCACTCACTTAACTCAGGTTACTTTTGAAGACTTACCATGGTTCACTTTATCTATAAATAGACAGACTCCGAAGGCAGAAGACAGGTCCAAAACTTAGGTCCAAAATTCAGGTCCAGTTCTAAGGTCCAAATTTTAAGTTTCCATTCCAAGGTCCAAGATAGCCCTCTCCCTCAGAAAGACTTTTAGCTTTCCTTTTCCCTTTCCCCGAAAGACTTTTGTATTCTCCCTTAGAAAGACTTTTGTACTTTACTTTCTTTTGTAATCTTGTAACCTTACCTTTCCAGACAGACAATCTTGTAACCCTTTACAGATTTTACTTTGTAATCTTGTAACTCTTCAGACAGCTCTTATTTTCAAAGCTTGTAAGAAAGACAGTTTGTTTTCAAGTATAATCAAAGACAGAAGTATTTTCAAGTAAGATTTTATTTGTTTCAGTTTTCATATTCCATACTCTGTTTTAATCTATTTTTGACTATATCTATTTTGCTATTTCTTCTTTATCAACTATTTTATCATTGTTTATGCTTCTATATTACTGCTGTGCTCACTCCTGGGTAGTCAATGGTATCAGAGCCATGGATGGTAGGTGTATGAGTTTTATTTCTTTGCAATTAAGCAGTTACTAGGAACTTATATTACTACATAGCCACTACTTGCTCCTTGTTAGCGTTGGTCAGCCTAGAGACTCGTTGGCAAACCATAGTTTCGCGTTGGTCAGCCCCTTTGTTGTAGCCGACGGACAGGCGTGTGTTTGGGTGGTCCCGCAATGGAGTTTCCCGAGGAGGTGGTCCCGATAGCAAGGATACCAGTGGTTAGTAATAGTTCCGCCAGTAATTATTAATTGCTTAGAAAGAGAATAAATACATTTATCAGCTCATCATCTGTTTGCTTGTTCACACTTAGGCTAGGCACACACTAATTTGAAACATGGACTATGATGATATAGTTTATGATGAAGGTTATAGCATGACAGATATAGATGATAATTGGTCAAATAGTGATATGGAATATGAAACAGATTCTGATTCTGACAGTGAAATGGATAATTATAATTATAATAGTAACACAAATAATTGGAGTAATTTAACAGAAGATAAAATCAACCGACAGACTAATAACCACAATAATAGTTTTTTAGACAGAGTTAATAGAAAATTGGAGTCCTTGGAAAATATTGACAGATTTGCTATATATACTAAAGTTGAAAAGAAAAATGATAGCTTTTTGGACCTCTATGAAAGAATGAAAGCTTTAAATTCACATTATAAAAAAAAAATAGAATTTGGACCCCATCATAGATCATCTTTTACAGAAACTATGACAGATAATTGGTTTAATAATAGTAATTCAAAAGAAGTTATAGATAAGAATTTACAGACATTAAAAGCAACTGACAGATTAGAAATTGGCCCTATTAAGGAAAGAGTAACACGTATAAAAGATAGAAGTACTATAGAAAATGACAGACTAAAAGAAATTTCTAGTTCGGTACTAGACACAGATAGACAAAAGAGCCTAATAGAGACAGACAAGAAAGAATCTATACATGAGAAGCTAATAGATAATAATAAAGAAATAATAAAAAAAGGAATAGTAAAAAAGATGAAAGAAAGGTTTGAACGACAGAATAGAGAAGATGCAGGAAAAGTGATAGACATAGTAAAACAAAGAAACATGACAATGAAAGAGAGAAAAGATGATAGTTTAAAAGATGATAGTTTTAGAAGTTATGATGATAGTTTGAAAGAATTACATGAACAAATTGCTACCTGTTTTAGGATTCCACCATAACCTATGTCAGAAGCATCTGTCTCAACAATTTTAAAAGTATTAGGAGAGGGAATAACAATACAAGGAAGTTGCTTAACATATTTTTTAATCTGTCTGACTATCATAGTATGTCTGTCTGTCCAAGGTGGAGGATTCTTTTCTAATCTTTTATACAAGGGTCTGCATATTTTTCTTAATCCTTGAAAATAATCTGAAACATAATTTAAACTGCCAAGAAATCTCTGTAATTGATTTTTATCTTTTATCTCATCTGGGAATTTATCTGCAAATTGAATAGCTCTGTCAATAGGGCTTGAAGTTGATAAGAATTTACAGACATTAAAAGCAACTGACAGATTAGAAATTGGCCCTATTAAGGAAAGAGTAACACGTATAAGAGATAGAAGTACTATAGAAAATGACAGACTAAAAGAAATTTCTAGTTCAGTACTAGACACTGATAGACAAAGAAGCCTAATAGGGACAGACAAGTTGATAGATAATGAGAAAGAAATAATAAAAAAAGGAATGGTAAAAGAGATGAAAGAAATATTTGAAAGACAGAATAGTAAAGATGTAGGGAAAGTGATAAAAGGACAAAGAAGCCTAATAGAGACAAATGATAGAAGAAGAATTGAAAGACATAAAGATGAAGGTGTTATAGATGAAGATGTTATACGTAGAAAGCTAGAAAAAGAAATAGTGATAGATGATAGTTTTAGAAATAATGATGATAGTTTGAAAGAATTGCATGAAAAACAAAATAGTAAAGATGTAAAGAAAGACATGCCAAAAGAAAATAGTGGTAAGGAATCACTACGTAGGAAGATAGAAATAGAGGAAAAGATGAAACATGAAAGACAAAAAGAAAAAGTCAACAATGGTGGGAAAAATAGTTATGGTAATTTACAAGAAAATAATGATAGTATAGTAAAAGTGGAAGTAGACAAAAAGTGTCTCCTGTTCTTTCATAAACTCTGTCTGAATTTCCAAAACTGTCATACCATTTAGCCTTATGAGATAACCATACATCACCTGTCATGTCTTCTGTTCTGATAAATGCTGTAGAGATTAATACTTTAAAAAGATACATCCATCTGTCATAAGAACTTGTTATAGCTTTATGAGTTAAAATATTCTGTTGGATTTCAGGATACGTTGCTAGCAGAGGCAATGTATTCATGTGGTAATAAAAGTATAATTTTGCAAAAAGTGCTTGACAGTGATCTTATGTTTCAAGATGGAGAATTTACAGACCTTCCTCTTCATATTAAAATACTTCTTGATAATTTACAGGCAGCATTCACCCTCAGACAGATGATAAATGCTGTAATTTTGCTACTAAGAAAACCCCTATTCAGACAGAGCCAGCTTATTATCCGACAGATACCACACAACCTACCCCTAATGTTCACCAACCTCTTTATCAACCCCAACCTCAACCTGATTCTCCTACCCACACAGATATATTAGGATTTACAGATGATAGACAAATTAATGTCTTATCTAAAGAATTTGTTTTAGATAAAGAACTATTAAAATATGATTATTTAAAACCGGAAAATAATGACAGAAAGAACCAATTTTTTGAAGAATATAATGAACATGAAAGAAACAATTTAAGAACTAAGTATTTTGAAATGATGACAGATTTACAGACACACTTTAGTTTCTTTGACTTTTTGGACTATCATAACAAAAAAATAAGTGTAATAGAGAAAATATTATCATGGACAAGGACAGAAAATCATGAGAAAGTGTATCAGACTTATCCACCATTTGAATCAATTATATTGAGTCAAAATAGTGGAGTCCAAGTTTTGGCTACACCTATTAAAAGACCCAGTCTAAGTGATGATAATAAGAATCTAGACAGTATAATTCAACAGAACAATTACACCAATACTTATCTAAAAACTATTGGTCAAAAGTTACAAGAGATAGAAGACAGACTCATACCCCCTTCTACTTCCATAAAAAAAGAAAACACGTCTAATACCCCTTTATTTATCCCTCATGAGATACCTCCTCACCTTAGAGCACCTTTAAAGAAACCCATGACAGAGAAAACTGATAATTTACTTAATGAAATAAATAAAAAATTAGACTTAATGAAATTAGAATCATCAAAGGATATGGAGCCATTAAAAAATAAGAATATTATAACACTAAATACAAAAGGAAGAACTGACTCTTCAGAGGATGAAGAATCAGAAGACAATCAATTGACAGATTTGACAGATATAAATAATTTGGAATCACAATTTACAGATAAATTACGGATTAATAAATTAATTTTAGCATCTTCATCACAAGATCGTAAAAAAGGAAAAATTGATGACTTATACCCCAGAAAGAATTGGTGTCCTAAGCCTACTCCCCCTGATTTACAATTTGAAGAAAGACATACTTATGTTAATTCATCTTATTTGCCAGATTTAATTTATGAATGGAATATTGATGGAATGTCAGAATATGAAATAATAAACCTTTTACATGAGATGACTTTGCTCACTAATGTTTATAAAAATCATGGAAAACAAGATCATCAGATAGCTCATTTAATAGTCACTGGTTTTACTGGCCAGTTGAAAGGCTGGTGGGATCATTATTTAAATAATGATGACAGAAATGGAATATTGACAGCTGTTAAAAGAGAAACAGATGGAAGTGTTATAATGACAGATAGACAGCCTTCACAAGATGCAGTTAATACTTTAATTTTTACTATAACTAAACATTTTGTTGGTGATCCCAATCAATATAAAGAGAGAGCTTCAGATGTTTTAATTAATTTAAGATGTCCACAACTTTCAGATTTTAGATGGTATAAAGATGTTTTTATTTCAAAAGTTTTAAGTAGGAATGATTGCCAACAGTCCTACTGGAAAGAAAAATTTATTGCTGGTCTACCCTATTTCTTTGCTCAGAAAGTTAGACTTGATATAGTTAATAATGACGGAACTATAGACTATCCTAGCCTAACATATGGAGACATAATATCTTCAATTAATAAAACAGGTTTATGGTTATGTAATGACTTAAGGTTAAAAAACCAGATAGAAAAAGAAAAAAGATTTGCTAAAAAAGAGCTAGGAACTTTTTGTGAGCAATACGGTTTTGATCCATTAATTGCTCCCTCTAGGAAAAGAAGAAAAGAAAAGAAAGATGACAGAAGTGATAGATATGATAGATATAAGAACAATAATAAAAGATATTATAAAAGTAAAGACAAGTCTAAAGACAAGAAAGAAGAGTCCAAAAGAAAGAAATATGATAGACGTAGGGAAAGTGACATTACTTGTTTCAAATGTGGGAAAAAGGGACACACTAGCAGATACTGTAACTTTCAAAGACAGATAAATAAACTTGATATATCAAAAAATTTAAAGGATAAATTAATGCGGATAACAGAACTGACAGATAGTGATGAAACAGATAATGAAATTCACCAGATAGATAATAGTAACAGTACTTCATCCTCCTCTATAGATGTTTCTTCACATGATGGAAATGTTCAATTATGTAACTGTAATAATATTGATAATTGTTATTGTAAAAGAAAATTAAAAATATGTGTCTTAACAAAACAAGAAGACATAATAATGGATTTGATAGATAAACTTCCAGACCTACAATCTAAAAAAGATTATTTATCTAAATTAAAAGAATCTTTGACTGAAACTGATAGATTTGAAATAGATCTAAAAGATTACAAGTCAACTTATAATTTTACAGAAATTACTGATAGATTTAAACCCAATAAACCTATAACTGTGACAGACCTACAAATAGATATTAATAACCTAAAAAATGAATTGAAAAAATTAAAATCAGAAAATTTCATATTAAAAGGCATGGTTGAACAGATAACTGCACAAGTAATCAGCATGAAAGATAGAATTAAATATTGTAATGAACCTTTGACAGACTCCTCTCTTCTTGACAGGCATAATTATACTGATGAAAGTTCTCATAAAGAAGATGATAAAGATGAATTTTTAAATATAATTGACAGAATGATATTTCAGAAGTGGTACACAGAGATAACTTTGGTAATCCATAAAGAATTTTCATTAACTGTTATTGCCCTTGTTGATTCAGGTGCTGATATGAATTGCATACAAGAAGGATTAATACCCTCTAAGTATTATGAATCAACGACAGACAGATTAACTCAGGCTAATGGTGATAGACTTAAAATAAGTAATAAACTAACTAAGGCATACATATATAATAATGGAATCAAGTTCAGAACACCTTTCTTCTTAACAGATAAGTTGTCCTCTAAAGTTATATTAGGAAATACTTTTTTGGCTTTAATCTACCCTTTCTTCACGACAGATAATGGAATATGTACTGATGTTTTAAAGACAGAAGTTTTCTTTAAGTTCCTCCTACCTCCATTCCCCAAAGATATACACTTATTGAAAGAAATTTCCATCTCAAAAGATAAAAGTGATGATGAGATTCCTACAATGACAGACTTAGTAATAGATGATGATGAGATTCCTACAATGGTAGATAATACTGTTCTACCCAGTAGCAGAAGTACTTAAGTACATATATACTTAAGTATGTATATATATATATATATATGTATATATATATATATATATATAAAAAAAAAGATTTCCTACTTTTGTTGACTATTCTAGTCTTTCTTTTGTTCCTACGTATCTTTTGTTCCTATGCATCTTTCCATCATTTCCCCTATCCCTTTGCCAGGATCTTTGTCTTGTACTATAGATTCATGACTTTAGTTTATTCTTGTCCTTTCTCATCATATATTTTACCATTTCATAATAACCTTTAAATAGTTAATTTTAAAATTAACGGTCAATTGCCTGGCAAGCAAGATAGCCATTCTAAGGCTAAAATTTCAGACCAAATCCTGCCAAAAATAGAAATCTTTAATACAGATTTCAATTAAAGCATGAAGGCGTCTCAATAGAGATAATATCCCTTCAGAATACAGGGTCAGAAATGACAGTGTATTCAAATGGATAGACAAATTAACAGACAAGATAGACACTGCGCCTTGCGCCAGATTAGATACAGACAGATGAAATCCTCCTTCATCCTCTCCAAACTACAGGACTCATGTGACAGAAGGAGACAAAAAGAAGACAAGAGACAGATAGATACAAAAAGAAGACAAGAGATCAAAAGATAAATCCAGAAAGATATTTTAGCAGAATATTGTTAGTACGCAGATTCTCACAGACAGAAAAGATACTGTTCACCAGCATGCGTACCCGGACAGACTGCCAGATAGACTTTTACTGTTCAAGATTCTACTGACAAATACCGACAGATAGACCTTTACTGTTCAAGATTCTACTGACAGATACCGACAGAAAGACTTTTACTGTTCAAGATTCTACCGACAGATACCGACAGATAGACTTTTACTGTTCAAGATTCTACAGACAGATTAACTTGAGTTCACTCTACTTAACTCAGGATACTTTTGAAGACTTACCATGGTTCACTTTATCTATAAATAGACAGACTTCGAAGACAGAAGACAGGTCCAAAACTTAGGTCCAAAATTCTAGGTCCAAATTTTAAGTTTCCATTCCAAGGTCCAAGATAGCCCTCTCCCTCAGAAAGATTTTATAGCTCTCCTTTTCCCCGAAAGACTTTTGTACTCTCCCTTTGAAAGACTTTTGTACTTTATTTTCTTTTGTAATCTTGTAGCCTTACCTTTCCAGACAGACAATCTTGTAACCCTTTACAGATTTTACTTTGTAATCTTGTAACTCTTCAGACAGCTCTTATTTTCAAAGCTTGTAAGAAAGACAGTTTGTTTTCAAGTATAATCAAAGACAGAAGTATTTTCAAGTAAGATTTTATTTGTTTCAGTTTTCATATTCCATACCCTGTTTTAATCTATTTTGACTATATCTATTTTGCTATTCTCTTCTTTATCAACTATTTTATCATTGTTTATGCTTCTATATTACTGCTGTGCTCTCTCCTGGGTAGTCAATGGTAGTCAATGGTATCAGAGCCATGGATGGTAGGTGTATGAGTTTTATTTCTTTGCAATTAAGAAGTTACTAGGAACTCATATTACTACATAGCCACTACTTGCTCCTTGTTAGCGTTGGTCAGCCTAGAGACTCGTTGGCAAACCATAGTTTCGCGTTGGTCAGCCCCTTTGTTGTAGCCGACGGACAGGCGTTGTTTGGGTGGTCCCGCAATGGAGTTTCCCGAGGAGGTGGTCCCGATAGCAAGGATACCAGTGGTTAGTAATAGTTCCGCCAGTAATTATTAATTGCTTAGAAAGAGAATAAATACATTTATCAGTTCATCATCTGTTTGCTTGTTCACACTTAGGCTAGGCACACACTAATTTGAAACATGGACTATGATGATATAGTTTATGATGAAGGTTATAGCATGACAGATATAGATGAAAATTGGTCAAATAGTGATATGGATTATGAAACTGATTCTGATTCTGACAGTGAAATGGATAATTATAACTATAATAATACAAACAATTGGAGTAATTTAACAGGAGATAAAATCAACCGACAGACTAATAACCACAATAATAGTTTTTTAGACAGAATTAATAGAAAATTGGAGTCCTTGGAAAATATTGACAGATCTAAAATATATATTAAAGTTGAAAAGAAAAATGATAGCTTTTTGGACCTCTATGAAAGAATGAAAGTTTTAAATTCACATTATAAAAAAGAAATAGAATTTGAACCCCATCATAGATCATCTTTTACAGAAACTATGACAGATAATTGGTTTAATAATAGTAATTCAAAAGAAGTTATAGATAAGAATTTACAGATGATAAAAGCAACTGATAGAAAAGTTGACCCAATTAAGGAAAAAGTAACACGTATAATAGATAGAAGTACTATAGAAAATATAGAAAATGACAGACTAAAAGAAACTTCTAGTTCAGTACAAATTATATGTAAAGAGCTAGACACAGATAGACAAAAAAGCCTAATAGAGACAGACAAGAAAGAATCTCTACATAAGGAATTGATAGATAATAATAAAGAAATAATAAAAAAGGGAATAGTAAAAGAGATGAAGGAAATATATGAAAGACAGAATAGTGAACAAACCAATTCAAAAGATAGAACTCTATGTAAAGGCTTAGACATAGTAAAACAAAGAAAGATGACAAATGATAGAAGAAGAATTGAAAGACATAAAGATGAAGGTGTTATAGATGAAGGTGTTATACGTAGAAAGCTAGAAAAAGAAATAGTGATAGATGATAGTTTTAGAAATCATGATGATAGCTTGAAAGAATTGCATGAAAAACAAAATAGGAAAGATGTAGGGAAAGTAAAGGACATGCAAAAACCAAAAACAAATAGTAGTGAAGAATCCCTACGTAGGAAGATAGAAATAGAGGAAAAGATGAGACATGAAAGACAAAAAGAAAAAGTCAACAATAGTAGGCAAAATAATTATGATAGTGTAGTAAAAGTAAAGATGGAAATGAAAGACAAAAAGACTAATAGCTTTAAAGAAGATATTGATGAGAGACTTAAAATAATTGATAGAACTGAAAATAATAGTTTAATAGAATTGGCTAAAAAGATAGAAATTTTAAGTTTACCAATGGAGATAGATAGATTAAGAGACATAACAGTTTTAAATACTACAAAACTATCAGATAATGAGAAAACTGACAGACATGTTAATAGTACTATTTGTCATAAATGTAAAAGATATGGACATACTAAAAAACAATGTGACAGACATAATAGAATTACTAAACAAATTAGTAAATTGGAATTTGAGAAAGATATTATAAAAGAATTGATGGAAATATTTAATGTTAAACAAAAAGAAATAGATCAAGTTAAGAAAGAGTTAAAATCAACCAACCCATTTAAAATTAATAAGAGAAAAAGAAAACAAAAAGACATAATAATAAAACTGATAGAAAATCTACCAAATCTCTATAAAGACAAGAAAGAATATTTATTAAAATTGAAAGACTCTATAGAAATACCTATTGCTTGCATTAGGTGCACGAAATATGGTCACCATGTTACAGATTGTAGAAAGAAAGAAAAAGACAAGAAAGAAATGGTAAAAAAGGAAATTAAAGAAATTAAAGAAGAAAATCTGACAGACATAAATAAACATGATATTGTAAAAGAATTTTCTAATTCCATGATAGACCCCCTTGTTCCTCCTACAGATAAAGAAGTTACAGATATTAATGTTTCAAACAATAGTAATAAATTTGATAGACAGAATTTCTTAAGTTTAATTGACAGAGTAATTCTCCAAATATGGTATACAGAAATTACTAGACAGTTTTCTTTGACAGAAATTGCTTTGACAGATTCAGGTGTTGATATAAATTATATACAAGAAAGATTAATACCCTTAAAGTATTATGATAAATCATCTGAAAGATTAATTCAGGCCAATAGAGAAAAACTAGTAATTAATTATAAAATACCTATTGTTCATATATGCCATGATAGAATATATTTTGAGACAGCCTTTGTTTTAATTAGAGACTTTCCTTTTAAAATTATTTTAGCAACTCCTTTTATGACTTTAGTTTATCCTTTTTTAATGACAGATAAAGGAATTAAAACTAACGTGTTAGGAAAAGATATATTCTTTAAATTCATTATACCAACTGTCCTGAAAGAGATACACTCTTCCAAAGAAGTTACTATTTTAACAGATATCAACAAAAGAGGAATCTATAGAACTGAAAAAAGTTTGTCATCTTTAAAGACAGAAATTTTACCTGTTAATCAATTGACAGAAAATGACAAAAAGAAATGTTTGAAAGACAAAGAGACAGAGATATGTTTTTATTCTCTTATTGCTTTCTTACATAAAGTCCAATCTACAGATGAATTCATAAAAGACGGAGATATGAATATAGTCTTTTGTAATCAATATGCATGGACTAATAGTATAGGGACTGACAGATGGCAATTTGAGACTATTGCCCCCACACAGAATATAGATGGTAAAATTATTATTTCTTTTAATAATAATGACAGACATATTGATAGACTGATAGAAGTACTAAATGACAGATGTACACCCTTTATAGCATCCTTTATAGCATTTTTAAATATTCATATAACAGATATTTTAATAAAAGAAGCTTTGACAGACTCTTCTTTATTGATCATTAAAGAAAAGATTAATTGTGGTAATTTCTTGAACAATGACAGATTCAATTTCCTAACAGACAAAATTAATTATAATCCCCTGATAGATTGTCCTATTAATAAAAGACTTTACGAAGAAAGATATAGTAGTACATGCATGGATATAATCATAAGGAATATTCTGAATCTCATTTACCTTGACAGATCCCATCATGACTACTCTAATATTATTGCTACTCAGCAAGAGCACAAAAGTGTACAGAGAAAAGTTTGTTTTATAAATGTTGATTGTTTTGTAAATGCTTTTATTACTTTTCTTATAAAATATTTCAAAAGAATTTCACAGAAAGACAGAGGCAAAAGAATTTCAAGAGCAGCCTTGACAGAAAATATTTGTTCCAAATATAATCCTTTTCCAAAAACCCAATTGCAGAATACCATGAGTAAAAGATTCTCTCAGACAGACAAGGGCAAGGCACCAGCGGTGCAACCCAGAGGTTTCCGAAAACCCTCAGTCAAAATTTCGGATATGCATGAAGGCGTCTCGATAGAGACAATATCCCTTCAGGATACGTTGCTAGCAGAGGCAATGTATTCATGTGGTAATAAAAGTATAATTTTGCAAAAAGTGCTTGACAGTGATCTTATGTTTCAAGATGGAGAATTTACAGACCTTCCTCTTCATATTAAAATACTTCTTGATAATTTACAGGCAGCATTCACCCTCAGACAGAAACCCCTATTCCAAATGACCCTTCAGGCTTTGGAATTACATCTTGTTAGCACCGGGGCATTTATTGAAGCTCTCGGTTGTCAACTCCCTGGCAAGGAAGATGGAGATTCAAGCTCCACAAAGACAGAACTACAGTCTCTAAAAAGCTATCTTATGGGAACAAGCTTTTCAAAGCTCCACCCTAGGATTCAGCAAAAAACGAGACTTGCTATTAGAACCTTACCCCCTGAAATCCAACAGAATATTTTAACTCATAAAGCTATAACAAGTTCTTATGACAGATGGATGTATCTTTTTAAAGTATTAATCTCTACAGCATTTATCAGAACAGAAGACATGACAGGTGATGTATGGTTATCTCATAAGGCTAAATGGTATGACAGTTTTGGAAATTCAGACAGAGTTTATGAAAGAACAGGAGACAGATTTGATCCCTACCCGGGATTACTTATCAACACAGAGACAGAAGATCCAGTAATCTGTGATCCCTTATGGTTATCTGAAATGCTTGAAGCAGGGTTTATCAGAAAATTGACCATTACTTCGGCAAATCAGATCAGTTTATTTCCCAGAGTCATCCAAGAAGCAGCAGCGCAGATTGGAGGACTTAATTATATGAAGATAGAAATCTGGAGTACTCTTCCAGTTTGGGACACTAGCTATTATATGGAAGCTCAGCCAGCACACATTTTAGTCCTTATCCATGATTGGTGTGGTATCCTTGAATATAACTGGTATACAGGTGATACTTACTTATCACTGGATGATCCAGGTGCTTTGGCTCAAGAATGGTCTAATTTCATGAGTAATAAGATTTATGAAGAACAGAAAGAATTAGATAGAGGTTTTCATTTATATGGCTACACCGACAGAATAGCTGTGTATGGCCCAAGACCTTCAGCAGGAAGGCTCATTGGGAAAAGAAGGATTGTTAAAGATCCCAGATTGATGACAGCCAAAGATCATGTTCCTGTTTTCGTTCCTATTTCATACTGTGCCCTATGTAATGATTATGGAGTGCTCCACGAGCATGAGCAGTATGAGGATAACTCTGATCCGCTAGATTATGATAACTACGCGGATACAGATTGACAGACAGAAAGACAGAAGGCAAAGACAGACAGAATACTCTTCCGACAGACAGCGGCGACAGATCACTATTCACCAGCGACAGATCACTATTCACCAGCAACAGATCACTATTCATCGACATGCATGAATAGCTTCCAGACAGATCCATTACAGTCCAGACAGATCCAGAAAGATATTTTCAAAGATATTTTGACAGAATATTATTCACATGCAGACAGACTATTACTGTTCAAGATAGACTTTTACTGTTCAAGATTCTGCCGACAGATTAACTTGAGTTCACTTCACCTAACTCAGGTTACTATTGAAGATTTACCAGGGTTCACTTTATCTATAAATAGACAGACTTCGAAGACAGAAAAACTCAGGTCCAGAATTAAGGTTCAAATTCCAGGTCAAGTTTTAGGTCCATTTCCAAGGTCCAATCTTCAGAAAGACTTTAGCTTTCCTTTCCCTTTCCCCGAAAGACTTTTGTACTCTCCCTTTAGAAAGACTTTTGTACTTTACTTTCTTTTGTAATCTTGTAACCTTACCTTTCCAGACAGACAATCTTGTAACCCTTTACAGATTTTACTTTGTAATCTTGTAACTCTTCAGACAGCTCTTATTTTCAAAGCTTGTAAGAAAGACAGTTTGTTTTCAAGTATAATCAAAGACAGAAGTATTTTCAAGTAAGATTTTATTTGTTTCAGTTTTTCATATTCCATTACTCTGTTCTTAACTATTTTTGACGTAATTATTATTTAATCCTTCTTTTACTTGTCCATCTATTTATCCAATAATGATATTTGCCTTCTATATTACTGCTGTGCTCACTCCTGGGTAGTCAATGGTATCAGAGCCATGGATGGTAGGTGTATGAGTTTTATTTCTTTGCAATTAAGAAGTTACTAGGAACTTATATTACTACACAGCCACTACTTGCTCCTTGTTAGCGTTGGTCAGCCTAGAGACTCGTTGGCAAACCATAGTTTCGCGTTGGTCAGCCCCTTTGTTGTAGCCGACGGACAGGCGTTGTTTGGGTGGTCCCGCAATGGAGTTTCCCGAGGAGGTGGTCCCGATAGCAAGGATACCAGTGGTTAGTAATAGTTCCGCCAGTAATTATTAATTGCTTAGAAAGAGAATAAATACATTTATCAGCTCATCATCTGTTTGCTTGTTCACACTTAGGCTAGGCACACACTAATTGAAACATGGACTATGATCATATAGTTTATGATGAAGGTTATAGCATGAAAGATATAGATGATAATTGGTCAAATAGTGATATGGAACATGGAACAGATTCTGACTCTGACAGTGATATGGATAATTATAACTATAATAACACAAATAATTGGATTAATTTAACAGGAGATAAAATCAATCGACAGACTAATAAACACAATGATAGTTTTTTGGATAGAATTAATAGAAAATTGGAGTCCTTGGAAAATATTGACAGATTTGCTATATATACTAAAGTTGAAAAGAAAAATGATAGCTTTTTGGACCTCTATGAAAGAATGAAAGCTTTAAATTCACATTTTGAAAAAGATATAGAATTTGGACCCCATCATAGATCATCTTTTACAGAAACTATGACAGATAATTGGTATATAAATAGTAATTCAAAAGAAGTTGATAAGAATTTACAGACATTAAAAGCAACTGAAAGATTAGAAATTGGCTCTATTAAGGAATGAGTAACACGTATAAAAGATAGAAGTACTATAGAAAATGACAGACTAAAAGAAATTTCTAGTTAATTGGCTCTATTAAGGAATGAGTAACACGTATAAAAGATAGAAGTACTATAGAAAATGACAGACTAAAAGAAATTTCTAGTTCAGTCATAGACACAGATAGACAAAGAAGCCTAATAGAGACAGACAAGAAAGAATCTCTATATGAGAAGTTAATAGATAATGAGAAAGAAATAATAAAAAAAGGAATGGTAAAAGAGATGAAAGAAATATTTGAAAGACAGAATAGTGAAGATGTAGAGAAAGTGATAAAGACAAATGATAGAAGAAGAATTGAAAGACATAAAGATGAAGCTGTTATAGATGAAGGTGTTATACGTAGAAAGCTAGAAATAGTGATAGATGATAGTTTTAGAAATAATGATGATAGTTTGAAAGAATTGCATGAAAAAAAAAATAGGAAAGATGTAGGGAAAGTAAAGGACATGCAAAAACCAAAAACAAATAGTAGTGAAGAATCCCTACGTAGGAAGATAGAAATAGAAGAAAAGAAGAGACATGAAAGAGAAAAAGTCAAAGTCCACAATAGTAGGCAAAATAATTATGGTAATAGTGATAGTATAGGGAAAGTAAAGATGGAAGTAAAAGACAAAAAGAGTAATAGTTTTAAAGAAGAAATTGATGAGAGACTTAAAACAATTGACAGAACTGAAAACCACAATTTAATAGAATTGGCTAAAAAGATAGAACTTTTAAGTTTACCTTTAGAAACAGACAGATTAAGAGAAATAACAGTTTTAAAAACTACAGAGTTATCAGATAATGAGAAAACTGACAGACAGGTTAATAATACTATTTGTCATAAATGCAAAAAATATGGATATACTAAAAAACAATGTGACAGACATAATAGAATTATTAAACAAATTAATAAATTAGAATTTGAGAAAGACATTATAAAAGAATTAACGGAAATATTTAATGTTAGTCAAAAAGAAATAGATCAAGTTAAGAAAGAGTTAAAATCAACCAACCCACTTAAGATTAATAAAAGGAAAAGAAAACAAAAAGACATAGTAATAAACCTGATAAAAAATCTACCAAATCACCATAAAGACAAGAAAGAATATTTATTAAAATTGAAAGACACTATAGAAATACCTATTGCTTGCATTAGGTGCAGGAAATATGGTCACCATGTTACGGATTGTAGAAAGAAAGAAAAAGACAAGAAAGAAAAGGTAAAAATGAAATTAAAACAAGATGGTGTAAAGATAAAACCAATAGCTCTACTGACAGAAGAAGAAATGGTAAAAAAGGAAATTAAAGAAATTAAAGAAGAAAATCTGACAGACATAAATAAACATGATATTGTAAAAGAATTTTCTAATTCCATGATAGACCCCCTTGTTCCTCCTACAGATAAAGAAGTTACAGATATTAATGTTTCAAACAATAGTAATAAATTTGATAGACAGAATTTCTTAAGTTTAATTGACAGAGTAATTCTCCAAATATGGTATACAGAAATTATTAAACAGTTTTCTTTGACAGAAATTGCTTTGACAGATTTAGGTGTTGATATGAATTGTATACAAGAAAGATTAATTCAGGCCAATAGAGAAAAACTGATAATCAATTATAAGATACCTCATGATCATATATGCCATGACAGAATATATTTTGAGACAGCTTTTGTTTTAATTAAAGACTTTCCTTCTAAAATTATTTTAGGAACTCCTTTTATGGCTTTAATTTATCCCTTTTTAATGACAGATAAAGGAATTAAAACTAATGTGTTAGGAAAATATATATTCTTTAAATTCATTGTTTCACCTGTCCTGAAAGAAATACACTCTTCCAAAGAGGTTACTATTTTAACAGATATCAACGATAGAGGAATCTATAGAACTGAAAGAAGTTTGTCATCTTTAAAGACAGAAATGCTACTTGTTAATCAATTGACAGAAAGTGACAAGAAGAAAGATAAACAAGACAAAAAGACAGAGATACGTGCTTATTTTCCTATTGCTCTTTTACATAAAGTCCAATCTACAGAAGAACTCATAAGAGACAGAAATATGAATATAGGCTTTTGTAATCAATATGCATCGATTAATAGATGGATGAACAGATGGCAATTTGAGACTATTGCCCCCAAACAAAACATAGATGGAACAATTATTACTTCCTTTAATAATAATGACAGACATACTGATAGACTGATAGAAGTACTAAATGACAAATGTACAATCTTTATAGCATTTTTAAATATTCATATGACAGATATTTTAATAAAAGAATCTTTGACAGAATCTTCTTTATTAATCATTAAAGAAAATATTAATTGTGGTAATTTCTTGAATAATGACAGATTCAATTTCCTAACAGACAGAATTAATCCCCTGATAGATTGCCCTATTAATGAAAGACTTTACGAAGAAATTTTATTTCACATATTCTCACAAGATGAGATATATAGTAGTACATGTATAGATAGAATGGATAGAATTATATTAGATTTTAACCAATCTCTGAATCCCACTTACTTTGACAGACCCCATCATGACCACTCTAATATTATTGCTACTCAGAAAGAGCACAAAAGTGTACAAAGAAAAGTTTGTTTTATAAATGTTGTTTGTCTTATAAATGCTTTTATTACTTTTCTTGTAAAATATTTCAAAAGAATTTCACAGAAAGACAGAGGCAAAAGAATTTCAAAAGAAGTTTTGACAGAAAATATTTGTTCCAAATATAATCCTTTTCCTAAAACCCAATTGCAGACTACCATGAGTAAAAGATTCTCTCAAAAAGACAAGGGCAAGGCACCAGTGGTGCAACCCAAAGGTACCCGAAAACCTTCAGTAAAAATTTCGGAAATGCATGAAGGCGTCTCGAAAGAGACAATATCCCTTCAGGATACACTGCTAACAGAGGCAATGTATTCATGTGGTGATAAAAGTGTAATTCTGCAAAAAGTGCCCGACAGTGATTTTATGTTTCAAGACGGAGAATTTACAGACCTTCCTTTTCATATTAAACTACTTCTTGATAATTTACAGGCAGCATTCACCCTCAGACAGAAACCCTTATTCCAAATGACCCTTCAGGCTTTGGAATTACATCTTGTTAGCACCGGGGCATTTATTGAAGCACTCGGTTGTCAACTCCCTGGCAAGGAGGATGGAGATTCAAGCTCCACAAAGACAGAACTACAGTCTCTAAAAAGCTATCTTATGGGAACAAGCTTTTCAAAGCTCCACCCTAAGATTCAGCAAATAACGAGACTTGCTATTAGAACCTTACCCCCTGAAATCCAACAGAATATATTAACTCATAAAGCTATAACAAGTTCTTATGACAGATGGATGTATCTTTTTAAAGTATTAGTCTCTACAGCATTTATTAGAACAGAAGACATGACAGGTGATATATGGTTATCTCATAAGGCTAAATGGTATGACAGTTTTGGAAATTCAGATAGAGTTTATGAAAGAACAGGAGACAGATTTGATCCCTACCCGGGATTACTTATCAACACAAAGACAGAAGATCCAGTAATCTGTGATCCTTTATGGTTATCTGAAATGCTAGAAGCAGGGTTTATTAGCAAATTAACCATTACTTCTGCAAATCAGATTAGTTTATTTCCCAGAGTCATCCAAGAAGCAGCAGCACAGATTGAAGGACTTAATTATATGAAGATGGAAATCTGGAGTACTCTTCCAGTTTGGGACAGTAGCTATTATATGGAAGTTCAGCCAGCACATATTTTAGTCCTTATCCATGATTGGTGTGGTATCCCTGAATATAACTGGTACACAGGAGATACTTATTTATCATTTGATGATCCAGGTGCTCTGGCTCAAGAATGGTATAATTTCATGAGTAATAAGATTTATGAAGTACAGAAAGAATTAGACAGAGGTTTCCATTTATATGGCTACACCGACAGAATAGCTGTGTATGGCCCAAAACCTTCAGCAGGAAGGATCATTGGGAAAAGAAGGATTGTTAAAGACCCCAGATTGATGACAGCCAAGGATCATGTTCCTGTTTTCGTTCCTATTTCATACTGTGCCCTATGTAATGATTATAGAGTGCTCCACGAGCATGAGCAGTATGAGGATAACACTGATCCGCTAGATTATGATAACTACGCGGATACAGATTGATAGACAGATAGACAGAAGGCACAGACAGACAGAATACTCTTCCGACAGACAGCGGCGACAGATCACTATTCACCAGCGACAGATCACTATTCATCGACATGCATGAATAGCTTCCAGATAGATCCATTACAGTCCAGACAGATGCAGACAGATCCAGAAAGATATTTTCAAAGATATTTTGACAGAATATTATTCACATGCAGACAGACTATTACTGTTCAAGATAGACTTTTACTGTTCAAGATTCTGCCGACAGATTAACTTGAGTTCACTTCACCTAACTCAGGTTACTTTTGAAGATTTACCATGGTTCACTTTATCTATAAATAGACAGACTTCGAAGACAGAAGATAGGTCCAGATTTTCGACAGACAACAGCGACAGATCACTATTCACCAGCGACAGATCACTATTCATCGACATGCATGAATAGCTTCCAGACAGATCCATTACAGTCCAGACAGATGCAGACAGATCCAGAAAGATATTTTCAAAGATATTTTGACAGAATATTATTCACATGCAGACAGACTTTTACTGTTCAAGATTCTGCCGACAGATTAACTTGAGTTCACTTCACCTAACTCAGGTTACTTTTGAAGACTTACCATGGTTCACTTTATCTATAAATAGACAGACTTCGAAGACAGAAGACAGGTTCAAATTTCAGGTCCAAAACTTAGGTCCAGTTTTAAGGTCCAAGTTTCCATTTCAATTCCAAGGTCCAATCCTCAGAAAGACTTTTAGCTTTCCTTTCCCTTTCCCCGAAAGACTTTTGTACTCTCCCTTTAGAAAGACTTTTGTACTTTACTTTCTTTTGTAATCTTGTAACCTTACCTTTCCAGACAGACAATCTTGTAACCCTTTACAGATTTTACTTTGTAATCTTGTAACTCTTCAGACAGCTCTTATTTTCAAAGCTTGTAAGAAAGACAGTTTGTTTTCAAGTTTAATCAAAGACAGAAGTATTTTCAAGTAAGATTTTATTTGTTTCAGTTTTCATATTCCATACTCTGTTTTAATCTATTTTGACTATATCTATTTTGCTATCTTCTTCTTTATCAACTATTTTATCATTGTTTATGCTTCTATATTACTGCTGTGCTCACTCCTGACTAATAACCACAATAATAGCTTTTTAGACAGAATTAATAGAAAATTGGAGTCCTTGGAAAATATTGACAGATTTGCTATATATACTAAAGTTGAAAAGAAAAATGATAGCTTTTTGGACCTCTATGAAAGAATGAAAGCTTTAAATTCACATTTTAAAAAAGAAGTAGAATTTGGACCCCATCATAGATCATCTTTTACAGAAACTATGACAGATAATTGGTATATAAATAGTAATTCAAAAGAAGTTGATAAGAATTTACAAATGTTAAAAGCAACTGACAGATTAGAAAGTGGCCCTATTACGGAAAGAGTAACACGTATAAGAGATAGAAGTAATATAGAAAATGACAGACTAAAAGAAATTTCTAGTTCAGTACTAGACACAGATAGACAAAGAAGCCTAATAGAAACAGACAAGTTGATAGATAATGAGAAAGAAATAATAAAAAAAGGAATGGTAAAAGAGATGAAAGAAATATTTGAAAGACAGAATAGTGAAGATGTAGAGAAAGTGATAAAGACAAATGATAGAAGAAGAATTGAAAGACATAAAGATGAAGCTGTTATAGATGAAGGTGTTATACGTAGAAAGCTAGAAAAAGAAATAGTGATAGATGATAGTTTTAGAAATAATGATGATAGTTTGAAAGAATTGCATGAAAAACAAAATAGGAAAGATGTAAAGGACATGCAAAAACCAAAAACAAATAGTAGTAAAGAATCCCTACGTAGGAAGATAGAAATAGATCAAGTTAAACAAGAGTTAAAATCAACCAACCCACTTAAAATTAATAAGAGAAAAAGAAAACAAAAAGACATAATAATAAAACTGATAGAAAATCTACCAAATCACCATAAAGACAAGAAAGAATATTTATTAAAATTGAAAGACACTATAGAAATACCTATTGCTTGCATTAGGTGCAGGAAATATGGTCACCATGTTACAGATTGTAGAAAGGAAGAAAAAGCCAAGAAAGAAAAAGACAAGAAAGAAAAGGTAAAAATAAAATTAAAACAAGATGGTGTAGAGATAAAACCAATAGCTCTACTGACAGAAGAAGAAATGATAAAAAAGGAAATTAAAGAAATTAAAGAAGAAAATCTGACGGACATAAATGAACATAATATTGTAAAAGAATTTTACAATTCCATAATAGACCCCTTTGATCCTCCTACAGATAAAAAAGTTATAGATATTAATGTTTCAAACAATAGTAGTAAATTTGATAGACAGAATTTCTTAAGTTTAATTGACAGAGTAATTCCCCAAAGATGGCATACAGATACTACTAAACAGTTTTCTTTGACAGAAATTGCTTTGACAGATTTAGGTGTTGATATGACTTGTATACCTCATAATCATATATGCCATGACAGAATATATTTTGATATAGCCTTTGTTTTAATTAAAGACTTTCCTTCTAAAATTATTTTAGGAACTCCTTTTATGAATTTTATTTATCCCTTTTTAATGACAGATAAAGGAATTAAAACTAATGTGTTAGGAAAAGATATATTCTTTAAATTCATTGTTTCACCTGTCCTGAAAGAAATACACTCTTCCAAAGAGGTTACTATTTTAACAGATATCAACGATAGAGGAATCTATAGAACTGAAAGAAGTTTGTCATCTTTAAAGACAGAAATGCTACTTGTTAATCAATTGACAGAAAGTGACAAGAAGAAAGATAAACAAGACAAAGAGACAGAGATACGTGCTTATTTTCCTATTGCTTTTTTACATAAAGTCCAATCTACAGAAGAACTCATAAGAGACAGAAATATGAATATAGGCTTTTGTAACCAATATGCATCGATTAATAGATGGATGGACAGATGGCAATTTGAGACTATTGCCCCCACACAAAACATAGATGGAATAATTATTACTTCCTTTAATAATAATGACAGACATACTGATAGACTGATAGAAGTACTAAATGACAAATGTACAATCTTTATAGCATTTTTAAATATTCATATAACAGATATTTTAATAAAAGAATCTTTGACAGACTCTTCTTTATTAATCATTAAAGAAAATATTAATTGTGATAAACTCTTGAATAATGACAGATTTAATCTCCCTATAGACAGAATTAATCCCCTAATAGATTGTCCTATTAGTAAAAGACTTTACGAAGAGATATATAGTAATATATGCATGGATAGAATCATACTAGCTTTTAGAAATATTCTGAATATCACTTATCCTGACAGATCCCATCATGACTACTCTAATATTATTGCTACTCAGCAAGAGCACAAAAGTGTACAAAGAAAAGTTTGTTTTATAAATGTTGTTTGTTTTCTAAATGCTTTTATTACTTTTCTTATAAAATATTTCAAAAGAATTTCACAAAAAGATAGAGGCAAAAGAATTTCGAAAGAAACTTTGACAGAAAATATTTGTTCCAAATATAATCCTTTTCCCAAAACCCAATTGCAGACCACCATGAGTAAAAGATTCTCTCAGAAAGACAAGGGCAAGGCACCAGCGGTGCAACCCAAAGGTACCCGAAAACCTTCAGTCAAAATTTCGGAAATGCATGAAGGCGTCTCGAAAGGGACAATATCCCTTCAGGATACACTGCTAACAGAGGCAATGTATTCATGTGGTGATAAAAGTGTAATTCTGCAAAAAGTGCCCGACAGTGATTTTATGTTTCAAGACGGAGAATTTACAGACCTTCCTTTTCATATTAAACTACTTCTTGATAATTTACAGGCAACATTCACCCTCAGACAGAAACCCTTATTCCAAATGACCCTTCAAGCTTTGGAATTACATCTTGTTAGCACCGGGGCATTTATTGAAGCACTCGGTTGTCAACTCCCTGGCAAGGAGGATGGAGATTCAAGCTCCACAAAGACAGAACTACAGTCTCTAAAAAGCTATCTTATGGGAACAAGCTTTTCAAAGCTCCACCCTAAGATTCAGCAAATAACGAGACTTGCTATTAGAACCTTACCCCCTGAAATCCAACAAAATATATTAACTCATAAAGCTATAGCAAGTTCTTATGACAGATGGATGTATCTTTTTAAAGTATTAGTCTCTACAGCATTTATCAGAACAGAAGACATGACAGGTGATATATGGTTATCTCATAAGGCTAAATGGTATGACAGTTTTGGAAATTCAGATAGAGTTTATGAAAGAACAGGAGACAGATTTGATCCCTACCCGGGATTACTTATCAACACAAAGACAGAAGATCCAGTAATCTGTGATCCTTTATGGTTATCTGAAATGCTAGAAGCAGGGTTTATTAGCAAATTAACCATTACTTCTGCAAATCAGATTAGTTTATTTCCCAGAGTCATCCAAGAAGCAGCAGCACAGATTGAAGGACTTAATTATATGAAGATGTAAATCTGGAGTACTCTTCCAGTTTGGGACAGTAGCTATTATATGGAAGTTCAGCCAGCACATATTTTAGTCCTTATCCATGATTGGTGTGGTATCCCTGAATATAACTGGTACACAGGAGATACTTATTTATCACTTGATGATCCAGGTGCTCTGGCTCAAGAATGGTCTAATTTCATGAGTAATAAGATTTATGAAGTACAGAAAGAATTAGACAGAGGTTTCCATTTATATGGCTACACCGACAGAATAGCTGTGTATGGCCCAAAACCTTCAGCAGGAAGGATCATTGGGAAAAGAAGGATTGTTAAAGACCCCAGATTGATGACAGCCAATGATCATGTTCCTGTTTTCATTCCTATTTCATACTGTGCCCTATGTAATGATTATGGAGTGCTCCACGAGCATGAGCAGTATGAGGATAACACTGATCCGCTAGATTATGATAACTACGCGGATACAGATTGATAGACAGATAGACAGAAGGCACAGACAGACAGAATACTCTTCCGACAGACAGCGGCGACAGATCACTATTCACCAGCGACAGATCACTATTCATCGACATGCATGAATAGCTTCCAGATAGATCCATTACAGTCCAGACAGATGCAGACAGATCCAGAAAGATATTTTCAAAGATATTTTGACAGAATATTATTCACATGCAGACAGACTATTACTGTTCAAGATAGACTTTTACTGTTCAAGATTCTGCCAACAGATTAACTTGAGTTCACTTCACCTAACTCAGGTTACTTTTGAAGATTTCCCATGGTTCACTTTATCTATAAATAGACAGACTTCGAAGACAGAAAACAGGTCCAAATTACAGGTCCAAAACTTAGGTCCAGTTTTAAGGTCCAAGTTTCCATTTCAATTCCAAGGTCCAATCCTCAGAAAGACTTTTAGCTTTCCTTTTCCCTTTCCCCGAAAGACTTTTGTATTCTCCCTTAGAAAGACTTTTGTACTTTACTTTCTTTTTGTAATCTTGTAACCTTCCCTCCAGACAGACAACCTTGTAACCCTTTACAGATTTTACTTTGTAATCTTGTAACTCTTCAGACAGCTCTTATTTTCAAAGCTTGTAAGAAAGACAGTTTGTTTTCAAGTTTAATCAAAGACAGAAGTATTTTCAAGTAAGATTTTATTTGTTTCAGTTTTATATTCCATACCCTGTTTTAATCTATTTTTGACTATATCTATTTTGCTATTATCTTCTTTATCAACTATTTTATCATTGTTTATGCTTCTATATTACTGCTGTGCTCACTCCTGGGTAGTCAATGGTATCAAAAAAAAAAAAAAACCTAATATTTTATTGTGATAGTGATTAGGACAAAGAAAGAATAAATGATGGTGATTGAAGGAAATATTATTTTATTGTGTAGATATATTACTTTAATAAGTAGAATAGGAAAACAAAAGTTTGGAATGCTTGAAGTATTGTAAAATGGGATGGTATAATTGATAAAATAGCTTTTTGGAATGGTAAAATAGAATAGAGTAGCATTTTCTGATGCTAATGCTCGTCTTTTTGCTAGAAAAACCAAAATTTGAAAGTCATTGCACAAGTTATCTAGTACAAGTTTGTTGCTCGCTATTACCCTATTACTTAAATGTTTACAACTTGAGCTGAGTTGGCCTTTTAGATTAATTCCATTTCAAAGTTCATTAACAACCCAATTTATTACCATTACATTTTCAGGCTATGAATGAATGAAACTTCAAGCTTTCTATTGAAAAAGCAATGAAAATACTCTTCATTTGTTAGGGTCTTGTATACAAGTGCGCTTCCTTAATTGATAAGCTTCTCATCTAGTCCAATATCCATTGATGAATTGGGATAGCAAAAAGTAAGCCTTTGTTTTGACTTGTTCACGACTGCTCTCTAATTTGGTGCTTCATAACTCCTATTGCTCATAATTTGCATGATCAAAGTAAATACTATAAATTTTGTAACTATGTTTACCTTGCATTTATACCTTTTCTAATGCAATTAATCTTGAAATCAAATTTTGAGTGAACTAACGTAACCGTTTAGACAGTAACTTTTATACGGTATTGAATTTATAGACGCGTCTAGAATGTTTTAGAAAGTACTCAGTCGGTGCTTCAATTCGAACACAAATTTGTGTTTTTTTCGAAGTAAATCGTGAGAGTTATTTTCATTTGAATATGTTCCACCGATTTACCCGAAAGACGAATTCCAATTACGTGCCAATGGCAGTGCATAAAAATGGATGTCTAACGATTCGCACAGGAATTTGGCTTGGAAATATTTTTCCTAAATCGTGAGATCAATAATCTTGAAATCAAATTTTGAGTAAACAAATCGTTAGTGGCTGGTTATTCACGAGACATAATCACTTAGAAAATGTGTTGAAAAGTGACCTTCGGACACCGTTTCGACAATAAGTTTTGTACGGCAAGGAATTTGTGGACGCCGTCTGAATGTGATCAAAAGAACACATTTAGCGCTTGAATTTGACACAAATTTTGTATTTTTTTGATGGAAAGCAAGGGATTTATTAACATTTGAATCAGTTCCACCAAGTTACCCGAAATACGGATTCCAATTATGTCCGGATGGAAGGTTGTAAAAATGGAATTCGAACGATTCGCACACGAATTTCGCTTGGAAATATTTTTCCTATTTCGCGAGATCAATAATCTAGAAATCAAATTTTGGGTAAAAAATACGTTAGTGGCTAGTTAATCGCGACACGTAATCTCTTAGAAAATGTGTTGAAATCTGACCTTCTTTCTCTGTTTCGACAATAACTTTTGAACGGTAAGGACTTTTAAGACGCGGCCTAAATGTTTACGAAAGTACACATTCGGATCTTGAATTTGAACACAAATTTTGTATTTTTTAGAATGAAATCAAGATTTTCTTGTCATTTGAATCTGTTCCACTGTAAAAATGGAAGTTTAATAATTCGCACTTGAATTTGGATTGGAAATATTTTTCCTACGTCGCTAGATCAATAATCTTGAAATCAAATTTTGAGTGAACTAAGGTAACCGTTTAGACAGTAACTTTTATACGGTATTGAATTTATAGACGCGTCCAGAATGTTTTAGAAAGTACTCAGTCGGTGCTTCAATTCGAACACAAATTTGTATTTTTTTCGAAGTAAATCGTGAGAGTTATTTTCATTTGAATATGTTCCACCGATTTACCCGAAAGACGAATTCCAATTACGTGCCGATGGCAGTGCATAAAAATGGATGTCTAACGATTCGCACAGGAATTTGGCTTGGAAATATTTTTCCTAAATCGTGAGATCAATAATCTTGAAATCAAATTTTGAGTAAACAAATCGTTAGAGGCTGGTTATTCACGAGACAGAATCACTTAGAAAATGTGTTGAAAAGTGCCCTTCAGTCACCGTTTCGACAATAAGTTTTGTACGGCAAGGAATTTGTGGACGCCGTCAGAATGTGTTCAAAAAACACATTTAGCGCTTGAATTTGACCCAAATTTTGTATTTTTTTGATGGAAAGCAAGGGATTTATTGACATTTGAATCAGTTCCACCAAGCTACCCGAAATACGGATTCCAATTATGTCCGGACGGAAGGTTGTAAAAATGGAATTTTAACGATTCGCACACGAATTTCGCTTGGAAATATTTTTCCTATTTCGCGAGATCAATAATCTAGAATTCAAATTTTGGGTAAAAAATACGTTGGTGGCTAGTTGTTCACGACATGTAATCTCTTAGAAAATGTGTTGAAATCTGACCTTCTTTCTCTGTTTCGACAATAACTTTTGAACGGTAAGGACTTTTAAGACGCGGCCTAAATGTTTACGAAAGTACACATTCGGATCTTGAATTTGAACACAAATTTTGTATTTTTTAGAATGAAATCAAGATTTTATTGTCATTTGAATCTGTTCCACTGTAAAAATGGAAGTTTAATAATTCGCACTTGAATTTGGATTGGAAATATTTTTCCTACGTCGCTAGATCAATAATCTTGAAATCAAATTTTGAGTGAGCTAAGGTAACCGTTTAGACAGTAACTTTTATACGGTATTGAATTTATAGACGCGTCCAGAATGTTTTAGAAAGTACTCAGTCGGTGCTTCAATTCGAACACAAATTTGTATTTTTTTCGAAGTAAATCGTGAGAGTTATTTTCATTTGAATATGTTCCACCGATTTACCCGAAAGTCGAATTTCAAATTTTGTGCCGATGGCAGTGCATAAAAATGGATGTCTAACGATTCGCACAGGAATTTGGCTTGGAAATATTTTTCCTAAATCGTGAGATCAATAATCTTGAAATCAAATTTTGAGTAAACAAATCGTTAGAGGCTGGTTATTCACGAGACAGAATCACTTAGAAAATGTGTTGAAAAGTGCCCTTCAGTCACCGTTTCGACAATAAGTTTTGTACGGCAAGGAATTTGTGGACGCCGTCTGAATGTGTTCAAAAAACACATTTAGCGCTTGAATTTGACACAAATTTTGTATTTTTTTGATGGAAAGCAAGGGATTTATTGACATTTGAATCAGTTCCACCAAGCTACCCGAAATACGGATTCCAATTATGTCCGGACGGAAGGTTGTAAAAATGGAATTCTAACGATTCGCACACGAATTTCGCTTGGAAATATTTTTCCTATTTCGCGAGATCAATAATCTAGAATTCAAATTTTGGGTAAAAAATACGTTGGTGGCTAGTTGTTCACGACATGTAATCTCTTAGAAAATGTGTTGAAATCTGACCTTCTTTCTCTGTTTCGACAATAACTTTTGAACGGTAAGGACTTTTAAGACGCGGCCTAAATGTTTACGAAAGTACACATTCGGATCTTGAATTTGAACACAAATTTTGTATTTTTTAGAATGAAATCAAGATTTTATTGTCATTTGAATCTGTTCCACTGTAAAAATGGAAGTTTAATAATTCGCACTTGAATTTGGATTGGAAATATTTTTCCTACGTCGCTAGATCAATAATCTTGAAATCAAATTTTGAGTGAACTAAGGTAACCGTTTAGACAGTAACTTTTATACGGTATTGAATTTATAGACGCGTCCAGAATGTTTTAGAAAGTACTCAGTCGGTGCTTCAATTCGAACACAAATTTGTATTTTTTTCGAAGTAAATCGTGAGAGTTATTTTCATTTGAATATGTTCCACCGATTTACCCGAAAGACGAATTCCAATTACGTGCCGATGGCAGGTGCATAAAAATGGATGTCTAACGATTCGCACAGGAATTTGGCCTGGAAATATTTTTCCTGAATCGTGAGATCAATAATCTTGAAATCAAATTTTGAGTAAACTAGGTAACCGTTTAGACAGTAACTTTTATACGGTATTGAATTTATAGACGCGTCCAGAATGTTTTAGAAAGTACTCAGTCGGTGCTTCAATTCGAACACAAATTTGTGTTTTTTCGAAGTAAATCGTGAGAGTTATTTTCATTTGAATATGTTTCCACCGATTTACCCGAAAGCGAAATTCCAATTACGTGCCGATGGCAGTGCATAAAAATGGATGTCTAACGATTCGCACAGGAATTTGGCTTGGAAATATTTTTCCTAAATCGTGAGATCAATAATCTTGAAATCAAATTTTGAGTAAACAAATCGTTAGAGGCTGGTTATTCACGAGACAGAATCACTTAGAAAATGTGTTGAAAAGTGCCCTTCAGTCACCGTTTCGACAATAAGTTTTGTACGGCAAGGAATTTGTGGACGCCGTCTGAATGTGTTCAAAAAACAACATTTAGCGCTTGAATTTGACACAAATTTTGTATTTTTTTGATGGAAAGCAAGGGATTTATTGACATTTGAATCAGTTCCACCAAGCTACCCGAAATACGGATTCCAATTATGTCCGGACGGAAGGTTGTAAAAATGGAATTCTAACGATTCGCACACGAATTTCGCTTGGAAATATTTTTCCTATTTCGCGAGATCAATAATCTAGAATTCAAATTTTGGGTAAAAAATACGTTAGTGGCTAGTTGTTCACGACACGTAATCTCTTAGAAAATGTGTTGAAATCTGACCTTCTTTCTCTGTTTCGACAATAACTTTTGAACGGTAAGGACTTTTAAGACGCGGCCTAAATGTTTACGAAAGTACACATTCGGATCCTGAATTTGAACACAAATTTTGTATTTTTTAGAATGAAATCAAGATTTTATTGTCATTTGAATCTGTTCCACTGTAAAAATGGAAGTTTAATAATTCGCACTTGAATTTGGATTGGAAATATTTTTCCTACGTCGCTAGATCAATAATCTTGAAATCAAATTTTGAGTGAACTAAGGTAACCGTTTAGACAATAACTTTTATACGGTATTGAATTTATAGACGCGTCCAGAATGTTTTAGAAAGTACTCAGTCGGTGCTTCAATTCGAACACAAATTTGTATTTTTTTCGAAGTATAATCGGAGAGTTATTTTCATTGAATATTGCTCCACCGATTTACCCGAAAGACGAGTGACAATTACGTGCCGATGACAGTGCATAAAAATGGATGTCTAACGATTCGCTCAGGAATTTGGCTTGGAAATATTTATCTAAATCGTGAGATCAATAATCTTGAAATCAAATTTTGAGTGAACTAAGGTAACCGTTTAGACAGTAACTTTTATACGGTACTTGAATTTATAGACGCGTCCAAAAGGTTTTAGAAAGTACCAGTCGGTGCTTCAATTTCGAACACAAATTTGTATTTTTTTCGAAGTAAATAGCGAGAGTTAATGTCATTTGAATATGTTCCACCGATTTACCCGAAAGACGAGTTCCAATTACGTGCCGATGGCGGTGCATAAAAATGGATGTCTAACGATTCGCACAGGAATTTGGCCAGGAAATATTTTTCCTAAATCGTGAGATCAATAATCTTGAAATCAAATTTTGAGTGAACTAAGGTAACCGTTTAGACAGTAACTTTTATACGGTATTGAATTTATAGACGCGTCCAGAATGTTTTAGAAAGTACTCAGTCGGTGCTTCAATTCGAACACAAATTTGTGTTTTTTTCGAAGTAAATCGTGAGAGTTATTTTCATTTGAATATGTTCCACCGATTTACCCGAAAGACGAATTCCAATTACGTGCCGATGGCAGTGCATAAAAATGGATGTCTAACGATTCGCACAGGAATTTGGCTTGGAAATATTTTTCCTAAATCGTGAGATCAATAATCTTGAAATCAAATTTTGAGTAAACAAATCGTTAGTGGCTGGTTATTCACGAGACAGAATCACTTAGAAAATGTGTTGAAAAGTGCCCTTCAGTCACCGTTTCGACAATAAGTTTTGTACGGCAAGGAATTTGTGGACGCCGTCTGAATGTGTTCAAAAAACACATTTAGCGCTTGAATTTGACACAAATTTTGTATTTTTTTGATGGAAAGCAAGGGATTTATTGACATTTGAATCAGTTCCACCAAGCTACCCGAAATACGGATTCCAATTATGTCCGGACGGAAGGTTGTAAAAATGGAATTCTAACGATTCGCACACGAATTTCGCTTGGAAATATTTTTCCTATTTCGCGAGATCAATAATCTAGAATTCAAATTTTGGGTAAAAAATACGTTGGTGGCTAGTTGTTCACGACACGTAATCTCTTAGAAAATGTGTTGAAATCTGACCTTCTTTCTCTGTTTCGACAATAACCTTTGAACGGTAAGGACTTTTAAGACGCGGCCTAAATGTTTACGAAAGTACACATTCGGATCTGAATTTGAACACAAATTTTGTATTTTTTAGAATGAAATCAAGATTTTATTGTCATTTGAATCTGTTCCACTGTAAAAATGGAAGTTTAATAATTCGCACTTGAATTTGGATTGGAAATATTTTTCCTACGTCGCTAGATCAATAATCTTGAAATCAAATTTTGAGTGAACTAAGGTAACCGTTTAGACAATAACTTTTATACGGTATTGAATTTATAGACGCGTCCAGAATGTTTTAGAAAATACTCAGTCGGTGCTTCAATTCGAACACAAATTTGTATTTTTTTCGAAGTAAATCGTGAGAGTTATTTTCATTTGAATATGCTCCACCGATTTACCCGGAAGACGAATTCCAATTACGTGCCGATGGGGTGCATAAAAATGGATGTCTAACGATTCGCACAGGAATTTGACCTAGGAAATATTTTTCCTGAATCGTGAGATCAATAATCTTGAAATCAAATTTTGAGAGAACTAAGGTAACCGTTTAGACAGTAACTTTTATACGGTATTGAATTTATAGATGCGTCCAGAATGTTTTAGAAAGTACTCAGTCGGTGCTTCAATTCGAACACAAATTTGTATTTTTTTCGAAGTAAATCGTGAGAGTTATTGTCATTTGAATATGTTCCACCGATTTACCCGAAAGACGAATTCCAATTACGTGCCGATGGCGGTGCATAAAAATGGATATCTAACGATTCGCACAGGAATTTGGCTTGGAAATATTTTTCCTAAATCGTGAGATCAATAATCTTGAAATCAAATTTTGAGTAAACAAATCGTTAGTGGCTGGTTATTCACGAGACATAATCACTTAGAAAATGTGTTGAAAAGTGACCTTCGGTCACCGTTTCGACAATAAGTTTTGTACGGCAAGGAATTTGTGGACGCCGTCTGAATGTGATCAAAAGAACACATTTAGCGCTTGAATTTGACACAAATTTTGTATTTTTTTGATGGAAAGCAAGGGATTTATTAACATTTGAATAAGTTCCACCAAGTTACCCGAAATACGGATTCCAATTATGTCCGGACGGAAGGTTGTAAAAATGGAATTCGAACGATTCGCACACGAATTTCGCTTGGAAATATTTTTCCTATTTCACGAGATCAATAATCTAGAAATCAAATTTTGGGTAAAAAATACGTTAGTGGCTAGTTAATCGCGACACGTAATCTCTTAGAAAATGTGTTGAAATCTGACCTTCTTTCTCTGTTTCGACAATAACTTTTGAACGGTAAGGACTTTTAAGACGCGGCCTAAATGTTTACGAAAGTACACATTCGGATCTTGAATTTGAACACAAATTTTGTATTTTTTAGAATGAAATCAAGATTTTATTGTCATTTGAATCTGTTCCACTGTAAAAATGGAAGTTTAATAATTCGCACTTGAATTTGGATTGGAAATATTTTTCCTACGTCGCTAGATCAATAATCTTGAAATCAAATTTTGAGTGAACTAAGGTAACCGTTTAGACAGTAACTTTTATACGGTACTGAATTTATAGACGCGTCCAGAATGTTTTAGAAAGTACTCAGTCGGTGCTTCAATTCGAACACAAATTTGTATTTTTTTCGAAGTAAATCGTGAGAGTTATTTTCATTTGAATATGTTCCACCGATTTACCCGAAAGTCGAATTCCAATTTTGTGCCGATGGCAGTGCATAAAAATGGATGTCTAACGATTCGCACAGGAATTTGGCTTGGAAATATTTTTCCTAAATCGTGAGATCAATAATCTTGAAATCAAATTTTGAGTAAACAAATCGTTAGAGGCTGGTTATTCACGAGACAGAATCACTTAGAAAATGTGTTGAAAAGTGCCCTTCAGTCACCGTTTCGACAATAAGTTTTGTACGGCAAGGAATTTGTGGACGCCGTCTGAATGTGTTCAAAAAACACATTTAGCGCTTGAATTTGACACAAATTTTGTATTTTTTTGATGGAAAGCAAGGGATTTATTGACATTTGAATCAGTTCCACCAAGCTACCCGAAATACGGATTCCAATTATGTCCGGACGGAAGGTTGTAAAAATGGAATTCTAACGATTCGCACACGAATTTCGCTTGGAAATATTTTTCCTATTTCGCGAGATCAATAATCTAGAATTCAAATTTTGGGTAAAAAATACGTTGGTGGCTAGTTGTTCACGACACGTAATCTCTTAGAAAATGTGTTGAAATCTGACCTTCTTTCTCTGTTTCGACAATAACCTTTGAACGGTAAGGACTTTTAAGACGCGGCCTAAATGTTTACGAAAGTACACATTCGGATCCTGAATTTGAACACAAATTTTGTATTTTTTAGAATGAAATCAAGATTTTATTGTCATTTGAATCTGTTCCACTGTAAAAATGGAAGTTTAATAATTCGCACTTGAATTTGGATTGGAAATATTTTTCCTACGTCGCTAGATCAATAATCTTGAAATCAAATTTTGAGTGAACTAAGGTAACCGTTTAGACAATAACTTTTATACGGTATTGAATTTATAGACGCGTCCAGAATGTTTTAGAAAATACTCAGTCGGTGCTTCAATTCGAACACAAATTTGTATTTTTTTCGAAGTAAATCGTGAGAGTTATTTTCATTTGAATATGCTCCACCGATTTACCCGGAAGACGAATTCCAATTACGTGCCGATGGGGTGCATAAAAATGGATGTCTAACGATTCGCACAGGAATTTGACCTAGAAATATTTTTCCTGAATCGTGAGATCAATAATCTTGAAATCAAATTTTGAGAGAACTAAGGTAACCGTTTAGACAGTAACTTTTATACGGTATTGAATTTATAGATGCGTCCAGAATGTTTTAGAAAGTACTCAGTCGGTGCTTCAATTCGAACACAAATTTGTATTTTTTTCGAAGTAAATCGTGAGAGTTATTGTCATTTGAATATGTTCCACCGATTTACCCGAAAGACGAATTCCAATTACGTGCCGATGGCAGTGCATAAAAATGGATATCTAACGATTCGCACAGGAATTTGGCTTGGAAATATTTTTCCTAATCGTGAGATCAATAATCTTGAAATCAAATTTTGAGTGAACTAAGGTAACCGTTTAGACAGTAACTTTTATACGGTATTGAATTTATAGACGCGTCCAGAATGTTTTAGAAAGTACTCAGTCGGTGCTTCAATTCGAACACAAATTTGTATTTTTTTCGAAGTAAATCGTGAGAGTTATTTTCACTTGAATATGCTCCACCGATTTACCCGGAAGACGAATTCCAATTACGTGCCGATGGCGGTGCATAAAAATTGATGTCTAACGATTCGCACAGGAATTTGGCCAGGAAATATTTTTCCTAAATCGTGAGATCAATAATCTTGAAATCAAATTTTGAGTGAACTAAGGTAACCGTTTGGACAGTAACTTTTATACGGTATTGAATTTATAGACGCGTCCAGAATGTTTTAGAAAGTACTCAGTCGGTGCTTCAATTCGAACACAAATTTGTATTTTTTACGAAGTAAATCGTGAGAGTTATTTTCACTTGAATATGCTCCACCGATTTACCCGGAAGACGAATTCCAATTACGTGCCGATGGCGGTGCATAAAAATTGATGTCTAACGATCCGCACAGGAATTTGGCCAGGAAATATTTTTCCTGAATCGTGAGATCAATAATCTTGAAATCAAATTTTGAGTGAACTAAGGTAACCGTTTAGACAGTAACTTTTATACGGTATTGAATTTATAGACGCGTCCAGAATGTTTTAGAAAGTACTCAGTCGGTTCTTCAATTCGAACACAAATTTGTATTTTTTTCGAAGTAAATCGTGAGAGTTATTTTCACTTGAATATGCTCCACCGATTTACCCGGAAGACGAATTCCAATTACGTACCGATGGCGGTGCATAAAAATTGATGTCTAACGATTCGCACTGGAATTTGGCCAGGAAATATTTTTCCTAAATCGTGAGATCAATAATCTTGAAATCAAATTTTGAGTGAACTAAGGTAACCGTTTAGACAGTAACTTTTATACGGTATTGAATTTATAGACGCGTCCAGAATGTTTTAGAAAGTACTCAGTCGGTGCTTCAATTCGAACACAAATTTGTATTTTTTACGAAGTAAATCGTGAGAGTTATTTTCACTTGAATATGCTCCACCGATTTACCCGGAAGACGAATTCCAATTACGTGCCGATGGCGGTGCATAAAAATTGATGTCTAACGATCCGCACAGGAATTTGGCCAGGAAATATTTTTCCTGAATCGTGAGATCAATAATCTTGAAATCAAATTTTGAGTAAACAAATCGTTAGTGGCTGGTTATTCACGAGACAGAATCACTTAGAAAATGTGTTGAAAAGTGCCCTTCAGTCACCGTTTCGACAATAAGTTTTGTACGGCAAGGAATTTGACACAAATTTTGTATTTTTTTGATGGAAAGCAAGGGATTTATTGACATTTGAATCAGTTCCACCAAGCTACCCGAAATACGGATTCCAATTATGTCCGGACGGAAGGTTGTAAAAATGGAATTCTAACGATTCGCACACGAATTTCGCTTGGAAATATTTTTCCTATTTCACGAGATCAATAATCTAGAATTCAAATTTTGAGTAAAAAATACGTTAGTGGCTAGTTGTTCACGACACGTAATCTCTTAGGAAATGTGTTGAAATCTGACCTTCTTTCTCTGTTTCGACAATAACTTTTGAACGGTAAGGACTTTTAAGACGCGGCCTAAATGTTTACGAAAGTACACATTCGGATCCTGAATTTGAACACAAATTTTGTATTTTTTAGTATGAAATCAAGATTTTATTGTCATTTGAATCTGTTCCACTGTAAAAATGGAAGTTTAATAATTCGCACTTGAATTTGGATTGGAAATATTTTTCCTACGTCGCTAGATCAATAATCTTGAAATCAAATTTTGAGTGAACTAAGGTAACCGTTTAGACAGTAACTTTTATACGGTATTGAATTTATAGACGCGTCCAGAATGTTTTAGAAAGTACTCAGTCGGTGCTTCAATTCGAACACAAATTTGTATTTTTTTCGAAGTAAATCGTGAGAGTTATTGTCATTTGAATATGTTCCACCGATTTACCCGAAAGACGAGTGACAATTACGTGCCGATGGCAGTGCATAAAAATGGATGTCTAACGATTCGCTCAGGAATTTGGCTTGGAAATATTTATCTAAATCGTGAGATCAATAATCTTGAAATCAAATTTTGAGTGAACTAAGGTAACCGTTTAGACAGTAACTTTTATACGGTATTGAATTTATAGACGCGTCCAGAATGTTCTAGAAAGTACTCAGTCGGTCCTTCAATTCGAACACAAATTTGTGTTTTTTTCGAAGTAAATCGTGAGAGTTATTTTCATTTGAATATGTTCCACCGATTTACCCGAAAGACGAATTCCAATTACGTGCCGATGGCAGTGCATAAAAATGGATGTCTAACGATTCGCACAGGAATTTGGCTTGGAAATATTTTTCCTAAATCGTGAGATCAATAATCTTGAAATCAAATTTTGAGTAAACAAATCGTTAGTGGCTGGTTATTCACGAGACATAATCACTTAGAAAATGTGTTGAAAAGTGACCTTCGGTCACCGTTTCGACAATAAGTTTTGTACGGCAAGGAATTTGTGGACGCCGTCTGAATGTGATCAAAAGAACACATTTAGCGCTTGAATTTGACACAAATTTTGTATTTTTTTGATGGAAAGCAAGGGATTTATTAACATTTGAATAAGTTCCACCAAGTTACCCGAAATACGGATTCCAATTATGTCCGGACGGAAGGTTGTAAAAATGGAATTCGAACGATTCGCACACGAATTTCGCTTGGAAATATTTTTCCTATTTCACGAGATCAATAATCTAGAAATCAAATTTTGGGTAAAAAATACGTTAGTGGCTAGTTAATCGCGACACGTAATCTCTTAGAAAATGTGTTGAAATCTGACCTTCTTTCTCTGTTTCGACAATAACTTTTGAACGTAAGGACTTTTAAGACGCGGCCTAAATGTTTACGAAAGTACACATTCGGATTCTGAATTTGAACACAAATTTTGTATTTTTTAGAATGAAATCAAGATTTTATTGTCATTTGAATCTGTTCCACTGTAAAAATGGAAGTTTAATAATTCGCACTTGAATTTGGATTGGAAATATTTTTCCTACGTCGCTAGATCAATAATCTTGAAATCAAATTTTGAGTGAACTAAGGTAACCGTTTAGACAGTAACTTTTATACGGTACTGAATTTATAGACGCGTCCAGAATGTTTTAGAAAGTACTCAGTCGGTGCTTCAATTCGAACACAAATTTGTATTTTTTTCGAAGTAAATCGTGAGAGTTATTTTCATTTGAATATGTTCCACCGATTTACCCGAAAGTTCGAATTCAATTTTTGTGCGTGGCAGTGCATAAAACATGGATGTCTAACGATTCGCACAGGAATTGCTTGGAATATTTTTCCCCTTAAATCGTGAATCAAATAATTTTGAAATCAAATTTGAGTAAACAAATCGTTAAGGCTGGTTATTCACGAGACATAATCACTTAGAAAATGTGTTGAAAAGTGACCTTCGGTCACCTTTTCGACAATAAGTTTTGTACGGCAAGGAATTTGTGGACTCCGTCTGAATGTGTTCAAAAGAACACATTTAGCGCTTGAATTTGACACAAATTTTGTATTTTTGTGATGGAAAGCAAGGGATTTATTAACATTTGAATCAGTTCCACCAAGTTACCCGAAATACGGATTCCAATTATGTCCGGACGGAAGGTTGTAAAAATGGAATTCTAACGATTCGCACACGAATTTCGCTTGGAAATATTTTTCCTATTTCGCGAGATCAATAATCTAGAAATCAAATTTTGGGTAAAAAATACGTTGGTGGCTAGTTATTCAGGACACGTAATCTCTTAGAAAATGTGATGAAATCTGACCTTCTTTCTCTGTTTCGACAATAACTTTTGAACGGTAAGGACTTTTAA
>NW_022154816.1:0-56113 GCF_001633185.2 Quercus lobata
TAGAACAATAGTAGTAGTGGAAGCAAGTGGGTTCTCTCTCTAAGAAGGCTAGTTCTAAGGGAAGAGAAATCAGAAGTAGAACTTGACTTGAAAAACCCCCAGGGACATCCCCCCTTTAATAGGCAATATTTTTGAGTAAACAGTACTTGTGAATAGTGAAAGTTAACAGTGAAAAGTAAAAGTTAACAGTAATGATTTTGCTGAAAGCGATCTTGGTGTGACAGAAAGTCACGGGAAACATGGAGAATCATCTTTTCAGAACATTATCATCAGTGGTGGAAATCAATAGTAGAATTTGACCAGAAAGTAATCATTGCAACATTTTTGGCCATTATGCAGGCCAGACAAATAGGGGAATCAAGCTGTCAATCAATCTTTTGCTAAGTCTTCAGCGTCTTCGTCATCATGACCAAACCACTCCTGATTGTAAGGGTAGTAAGGGTCTTTTGAAACAGAAGCTTGAGAGGATCGCTCATCATCTGAATCAGCAGCTTCGCCTTCTTTAACCATTTTAGTGAGCAGGGCATATAAAGCATCAGGGTCTTTGCGGATTGCATCCAAAGGAGAACTCTTCTTCTTAGTCTTTGCAGGTGGCTTAACACTTTTAGCGGATGAGGAAGCATGTGCGTCAACTACAGCTTTTTGCATAGGAGTAGTGATTCGTAATGGGGAAACACTTGGGGAAGGGAAATCTCTGGCAACATTGGAAATGATGGATTGGGTGTGGGCAAACTTATCCCACCATTTAACATAACAACAGCGAGTGAGAACATCACCATCTTTAACATACTGCCATTTTAGAATCCAGGGAACCTTGTATTTTTTAGTGAAATGAAGCAGGGGAGTGAACTTAGCTCCATGATCATCAGTTCTGAACCTTAATGTAAAATTTTGGAAAGAATCCTTCAATGGCACAGGGAATAGTTCAATAATTGTACCAAATTGGGTCCACCAACGGATGAACCAGAGAGGGAGTTCAGAATCAAATTCTTTATCAAAATTAATAAACCATGAATGAGACATATTTTCATTTTGGTGGAGCATGAATCTGAACCAGGCAGTAACATAATCATGATATGAATAGGGAACGGAGAAATTTGGCAATCTTCTTGTGGCGGCAGGGTTGGAGCCCCACATTTCTTCTGAAATAATATTTTTAATATAAGCACTGTGATAAATAATCCTATTATTATTAGCCTTATCAGTTATGGCTTTGATAACAATTGAATTCTCATGTCGAAGCAATTCAGAATAATATTGGACAGTCTTTTGGCTGTGTTCCGGAATCCAGTGAAAATTTGGAGGAAAATAACTGGTAGCAAGCCTAAAAGGGTTAGTGATGGAGGCCCTATTTGGCTCTACGGAGAACAGGTTTTGGATATATTGTTTTCTAATGTACTGGGAAGTATTGGAAGCATTAGGGTAAATAGTTTTAACAGGTTGGTGAACAGTGGTTAGAGCATAAGGATCATATTGTGAAGCTAAAACAGAAGAATAATTAGGTTTGGGAATGGTACCTAGGGGAGTAAAACGGTTAACAATATCCAAGGAGGAAACAGGTTCTTTTTTAACAATTGGATTAGTAGTGGTAAGTGTCTTGTCATTCGACCTTCTACTTGCCATTGGGACACTGCAGAAATTCACGGGTAAGGAAATCAGGGATAGCATTTTGAGATCCTTTAATATATTCAATATCAAAATCAAAAACACTCAAAATAGCTTGCCATCTGGCAAAAATATGTTTTGAAGCAATATTTTCAACATCTTTTTCAATAACATATTTAGCACTTTTGCAATCAATACGTAACAGAAACCTTTGGTTTAACAAATCACTTTGAAATTTTGAAATACATAGTACTATAGATAAAATTTCCTTTTTAATAGTACTATAATTTAACTGTGCATTATTCCAAATACCAGAATAAAAACGAACAATTTGTTCAGGTGACTCAGGAGAAACTCTTTGTTTTAGAATACCACCATAACCAACGTCAGAGGCATCGGTTTCAACAATTTTGAAGGCACCAACAGTAGGAATACCAAGACAAGGCAATGTCTTAACATGAGATTTGATTTGTTTAACAAGAGAAGTATGAACATCAGACCAAGGAGGAGGATTACTTTTTAACCGATCAAACAAAGGTTTGCATTGTTTCCTCATATCCTTGTAAAAATCCGCAACATAGTTTAATGACCCAAGAAATCTTTGGAGCTGTGTTTTGTCAATGATAACATCAGGAAATTTATCAGCAAATTGGATGGCTCTATCTATAGGACGAATTTGTCCTTCAGAGATATCATAGCCAAGAAAACGAACTTTGGTTTGGAATAGTTTAACCTTCTTGGCTGAAACAACAAGACCGTTTCTTTTAATAGTGTCTAGAAACGAATTCAAATGTTTCCAGTGTTCGTCAATGGAGCTAGAGTAAACAAGAACATCATCGATATAAACAATGGTGAAATGACTGAAGGAGTTAAAGATATCATTCATGATATTTTGAAACTCACTTGGGGCATTTTTAAGACCAAATGGCATAACATTCCACTCATAATGTCCAAAAGGAGTGGTGAAAGCAGTCTTGTACCTATCATTCTCATTAATCTGAATTTGCCAAAACCCAGATTTCATATCAAACTTGGAGAATACAACAGCTTCATTCAGCCTATGGACAAGGTCATTCTTGTTGGGAATGGGATACCGAATCCATTCTAAAACTTTATTCAAGGGTTTGTAGTTAATGACTAATCTTGGGGTTCCTCTCTCAATCTCAGCATTCTTTTGGACATAAAAGGCTGAACAAGACCAGGGAGACTTGCTATTCCTAATCAACTTTTTCTGCAACAAATCCTGGATTTCTTTTTTGCAAAATTCAACAGTTTCAACATTCATTTGGATAGGACGAGCTTTAGTGGGAATATTTTTCTCATCAAAATCTTTGACATATGGCAAATCAACAATATGTTTCTTCCTATGCCAGAAAGCATTAGGAACATCAGAGCAAACATCATCAATCAACATTTTTTGAAAATTATCAATTTTGGATTGTAACAATTTATCAGAAATTTGTTCGGCAATTTTCTTGTATCTAACTTCTTGCTGAAGAAATTGAAGATGTTTAATTTTAGCATGAATCATGTTTGAAGCAGTATTAGTATCAATGTTAAATTTCGAAGCAAATTTGAACTTTACTTTTTGTCCAAAAGGATCAGTAGTAATTCCATCATGTTCAACAAGAAAAGGATATAAAGCATTTAAAAGGCAAACCAAGAATCACTTTATCAGTCATATTTTTAACAAGAACAGAAGGAATCTTGAAACAGACATTAGCATGGCATACATGAGCATTATTCAATTCATACTTTATTTGCATCTGAGAACCATTAGCAGAAACTAATCTTTCAGTAGATTTTTCAAAGTATTTTGAAGGAATCAGTCCTTCTTGGATACAGTTCATATCCGCCCCTGAATCTATCATAGCAATAACAGTGAAATGATAATCAGGAGAAACAACAATTTTAACTTTTGTAAACCATTTTGGAGGAATTATTTTATTAACAAGAGCAAGTTGAGAAATAGTGACATCATCAGGAATACCTTTACCAGAAAGAAGAGCTTGTTGACAGGATTCATCTCCATCTTTATGCTCAAGTCCTTGTTTAAGATTATTTTTATCACCTTTAATATCTTTAAAATCATGTTTTAATTCGCTTATCTCTTGTTTAACAATATTAATTTCATGTTGTAAATCATTAACAGTTAGTTCTTTAGATTTCTTTTTATTAAATTTTTCCAAAGTTTTATCCTCTTTACTCTTGGTGAGAACATTGGTTCGAATAACATAGCAAGAACCTCTACTACCAATATCAGAAGAATTATCAATATTTAGTATGTTAAATTTGTTTTTTAAATTACTAGGTTTTCTTTTACAATTTTTACTAAAGTGTCCAGATTTTCCACAGTTAACACGTCTCTTCTTAGCATAGAAATATTAGGTTTAACAAAGTATATCTGTACTTTAATTGGTGTTTTAACAATTTTTTATCATTACACCTATTGGTACTAAGTTTTTTAATAGTATTGAAAATATCTTCATAAGTTAAATTATCATAATAATAGAATCCATAAAGGGGGAAGGGGACGCACTGCTGAAGAGTGTGAGTGGAAGCACAGTAATATTGTAAATGGAAATAATGTAAAGAACTTGAAAATAAATAGCTTGAAAGTAAATAACTTGAATGTAAGAACAATAATAAGGCGGTAGAACCAGCCAAGCAGTATATATCAAAATAATTAAAAGTTTGAAAGTAAATAAGAACAATAGTTCAAAATAAATGAACGCAATTTAGAACCATCCGGTATGGCGGTAATCCGTCCAAGGTGGTGGTAGCAACAAATAAAGTAATGAACATAGAACTGAAAATACTTGTTATTGAAAGTAGAATAAACACTTACAGTAGTAGTAGTGAATACAAGATCTCAACAGTTACAGATTAACAGTTACAAAGCTTGAACTAGTCCTAGTTACAAGGTTTGTAGGATTACAAGGCTTGTAGTGAACAAAGGTGAACAAGGTAGTAGTAGAACAATAGTAGTAGTGGAAGCAAGTGGGTTCTCTCTCTAAGAAGGCTAGTTCTAAGGGAAGAGAAATCAGAAGTAGAACTTGACTTGAAAAACCCCCAAAATTTAAGGGACAACCCCCCTTAAATAGGCAAAATTTCGGAGTGAACAGTGTCATGAACAGTAAAAGTAAACAGTGATTTGTGAACAGTAATCCGTGAACAGTAATCCGTGAACAGTAATCTGTGAACAGTAATCCGTGAACAGTAATCTGTGAATAGTGATTTTTCCACTTTTTGAAATAAAACTTCTGAACCTTTGACAATTATTTGGTCCAACATGTCAGGAGAATAATGGCAAAAGACAAGAGGAGAAGCATGCATGCCACCACCAAGTACGTAGATGCTCCATTCTTTTCTAAAAAGACTCCAAAGGTGGCATCTTGTGTAGGTACAAAGGAAGCCTTTGTCAGAGCATTGTTTCTTCACAATCATCATGGCCTCATGCCTTCCAAAATATTTTGCATATTGTAATAGATCTGGCCGTTGTGCAGGCTAGAAAAATAGTGGCCGTTGTGCAGGCTAGACAAATAGTGGAATCAAAATCTTCCGCAAAATCCGGAGTATCATGAATTGGTTCCGGATTTTCCGCAGCATATTTATGAAGGACAATAAAATATTTTGGCTGTTGTGCAAGCCAGACAAATAAAGTAGCACCAGTCTTAAAACAGTAGTGACCTCATCAATCAGTAGAGGGAGCATCAGAGGGATAACCATCAAAAGGATCAAAAGGACTTTGTGGAGAACCACATGGGTGCTCATGGGAAATAGCATACTGGTTACAGAACCCGCAGTATAAAATTGGCTCAAACGTTGGAGTTTTACCTGGGATAAGAAGACTCCGTGGATTACAATGGTCAGCAATTCGCAAATGAGCAATGGCGTCGGAATATGGTCTGGGACCAAAGACAGAAATTCTACTGGTGCTTCCCATGAAATGATAATTTTTCCATAAATTCTGGGCAACATTAATAATCTGGTTATTAAAATAATTTCTCCAACATTCTGCAAGACCACGAGGATTTTCAAAAGATAATTGAGAATTTCCTTCAAACCATGGTCCTTGGTGAGTGTGACCATTAATGAGAACGAGATGTTTTGAAGGCTGGACGTTCATCCAGTTATCTCTTTCCCACTGTGGCAGCGTACTCCAACATCTGATGGAAGCAAAAGGACTGTTGAATTGTTTAATAGCATCCTGAATAATCTGTGGGAGTTGGCTGGCCTGATAATGGCTTGTTAATTTTATGGATCTGATAAAGCCATATTCAAACATTTGTGAAAGCCAGTTAGGGTCCCTGTCATCATCATCATCTGAATCATCAGCAAAAATTGCACCATCATCATAATTCACCAAAAGGCCAGGAAATGGGTGTTTCTTTTCATAAACTCTAAGAGTACTCCCAAAGTGTTCTTCCCATTCAAGTTGAATGAAGACATTATCACCTTCATCTAATTCATCAGGATCAGGAATAGTGGCTGTGACAAGTCTTTTAAAACATTTGAACCATAGGTCGAAAGACCTAAACATAACCTTGCTTTTCAGAATACGAGATTGTATATCTGATGGCAAGTTGGCAAAAGCACTTCTTACCATAGATTGGGTCTTAAGACTCAATCTGGCATAGTCAGTGCCCATTATAGTCATTCTATCCTTTGAATGGATATCCTCTATGCCAAAGAGTTGACTAATGTAAGGATCAATTGAAGTATTTGGATGGTCAACAGGATGGCTTTTAAAAGCCTCATTTTCTGAAATAAGAGTATTTTCTGGAGTAAGGATTTTTTCTGAAATAAGGTTAGCATAGCTTATATAAGCTTCAGTTTGAGCAGTAAGATTAACAAGGTGGATTTCGAGAGCTCGGAGGGTTTTTTCAAACAAGGAGCGGTTGTTTTCGGTAAAAGCAGCATAGAGATTATCAAGAATATATTTAATAGAATCTGGTAATTCTGAATAGGTTCCATTGTGGAATTGTAGATTTTTTGACAAAACTTCCTGTAAAGCAATTAATATATCACCATTAGAGTATGTCACCTCTGCTGGGACATCTCCTTGAAGGGATGTTGATCCACTGGGTTTTACACCAGAAGATGCGCCTTCATGCATTTTAAAAGGTCGTCCCGCTGGGAACCCTTTGTTTTGGGAATAGTCCTGTGCAGGAGCTTTTCCCTTGTTTGTCCTTTCCATAATAATCCACTTACTAGTGGTATAAATATGAATATTATTATTGTTCCACTTATTATTGTTCTACTACTACCTTGTTCACCTTTGTTCACTACAAGCCTTGTAATCCTACAAACCTTGTAACTAGGACTAGTTCAAGCTTTGTAACTGTTAATCTGTAACTGTTGAGGTCTTGTATTCACTACTACTACTGTAAGTGTTTATCCTACTTTCAATAAGAAGTATTTTCAGTTCTATGTTCATTACTTTACTTATTGCTACCACCACCTTGGACGGATTACCGCCATACCGGATGGTTCTAAATTGCTTTCATTTATTTTGAACTATTGTTCTTATTTACTTTGAATTATTTTGATATATACTGCTTGGCTGGTTCTACCGCCTTATTATTGTTCTTACATTCAAGTTATTTACTTTCAACTTACGTACATTATTTCCATTTACAATATTACTGTGCTTCCACTCACACTCTTCAGCAGCGTGTCACCTTCTCCCTTTATGGTATCAGAGCCACTCTTTTCTGGCCGGTGGTAGTGTGGTTGTGTTCTTTGTCTCCTTGTCCGTGTCTACCCGAACGCTTGATATTCCGTTGTTGTGTTCCCTTCTTACCGTCGTTGGCGCCACCCTAGTCGTAAAGTGAATTCCTAGGACCTAGCTGTAAGGCCCGTTTGAGCCAAGAGAGGGCGTGTAGGGCATGAGAGGTATGAGGTTGGTTAGGGTATGTGTTACGAAATGCAACGGTTGTGAGAAAAACATGATAACTGAGTGTTAAACCTAGGTTAGTATGGATAAGTTGTGGAGATCCAACTCCTTTATCAGCTCCAGGACTAGTTGTCCTCCTGATATTGTAAATGAAGAAGATCACACTATTGATGATAATGAGTTGATCCCTGATTTTCGTAAATGGACTATTCCTAAAGTTGATACTAAAACTATTTATAAAACTAGTTTTGTTGAAAGTACTTTTCATTCTGCTTATAAAGCTAGAACTGTTGAACAAATTTTGTCTATTTCGAGAATTCATGAAAAATGTTGTTTATTCACTAAAAAGAATATTAATGACTTCCTTGCTGCTAAAAAATTCTATTATTTGCATATTGGTATGGTTCAAGTTGCTATTAAACCGCTTACCCGAAAGGGTATTAATGCTTCTGTTCTAATGTGTTTAAGAGATGCTAGATTTAAGATTTTTAAAGATAGCATTCTTGGTATGATCACTGCTTCTTTGTATGATGGTCCTGTTTATTTCAACTGTTATCCTGATCTTACTCTTGCTTTGGATGATCCTAATATTGTTAAAGCTTTAACTTTGAATATTGCTTCATCTGGCTATCACATGGAAGAGGGTAGTAAGCCTTTTGCTTTGATTTATCGCATTTATTACAAATTAATGGGTACTCAAATGAATCCTTGTGCTATAATGCCTAGAGAACCTTCAGGTAAAACCATGTTAATCCAATGCTCAACTCCTGATGCTAAAATCCAAGTTCCAAAAATGATTCAATGGCAAGATGTTAAACTTCCTAAGGATTGGTTGTTAGAACAAGAAACCCCTCCTGCTAAACCCATTTTTGATGAGCTTGATCTCACCCATATTCAACAATATCTTGATGGTACTGTTAAAATAAGTTTTCAAAACAATCCACCTTTGAGGATCAACGAAGGAAGACATTCCTTTGCTGGATCTGAAAGTATTTCAAAAAGAGACCACGAGATCAATGAATTTTTGAAAAAGAATTTGGAAACATCCTCTGATTTAAAGCTAAAAGGTATTTCAAGTGATAAATCCCAATTTAGCTCTGTTTACTATTCAACTAAACCTGAAACTTCCACTCCATTTGGTAAAACTGCTAATGAAAATGAGGAAGATACTGTTTCTGTTACTCCATCTGATTTTGATTCTCCTATTGAAACTCCTCCTGCTTACCAAAATCAATTAAGAGTTTTGACTGTTTTAAATGATGATTTTGAAATCGATTGGGATGCTTTGTACAATGAGTTTATGCTTGCATCAAACAAAACCAAGAGAAAATATTTCCAAGATAATTTTGCTCAGTCTGATAAAGACCGTGTTAAAAGAAAATGGTTGGAAATGATGAATCAATTGAAAAAACATATTTTATTTTTTGATTTTCTTGAGAACCACTATGTTCCAAATAATGAGGTTTCAAAACAACATTTGAATGTGATAAAGAAATCTAATTTTGTTAAGACTGATAAAACTCTCATTGATAACCTTATTGAACAAAACAATTTTACTAATCAAACTTTGCATATTATTGGTCAACAGCTTGACCGTATTGAAGAAAAAATTGTTGAAACACCTGTTTATGAAAAACCTGTTTTTGAAAAATCTGTTTCTGTTAAGACTGAGAAACCTTTGATTGATTTACCCAGTCAAAGAGAAAAAGTTATGTTTAAAACTTCTCAGTCCAAGACTCTTGAAATTGTTGAAAAAATGCTTTCTGATTTAAAAGTTAAAACTGAAAGTACTTCTACAAGTACTCCAACTGCTCAGACTATTTCCAAAAAAGAAATTGTTTCTGAAGAAAATACAGAATCTGATACTGTTTCTTCTGTTTCTTTTCCTGCTGATGAACTTTATGAATGGAATATTGATGGTTTGTCTGAACTGGAAATCGTTGCTAAAATGATTCACATGTCTATGGTTAGTATTGCTTATCAAAATAACCATAATTTTGACGAACCTGATATTGTTAACTTACTTGTTACTGGTTTTTCTGGTGCTCTTCGTGGATGGTGGGATTCATATATCACTGAAGAATCCAGAGAGTCTATTAAACATGCTGTTAAAAAGAATGATGAATGTTTGCCTATTTTTGATGAAAGTATTGTTTGTAATGCTGTCCATACCTTGATCTATACTATTCTCAAACACTTTGTTGGAACTCCATCCAATATTTCATCTCATGATTATTTAAATGATTTGCGTTGTCCAACTATGTCTGAATACAGATGGTATCAAGATGTTTTTATTTCCAGAGTGATGCTCCGAAAAGATTGTCTTAAGTTTTATTGGAAAGAAAAGTTTATTGACGGTCTGCCTCCTATCTTTGCTCATAAGGTAAAACAAGGATTAGTGGGTAAAAATGATTCTATTGATTATGATAATTTAACCTATGAAGATATTTTCAATACTATTAAAAAACTTAGTACCAATAGGTGTAATAATAAAAAATTGATAAAACACCAATTAAAATACAGATATGACTTTGTTAAGCCTAATTATTTCTATGCTAAGAAGAGACGTATTAACTGTGGAAAATTTGGATATTTTAATAAAAATCGTAAAAGAAAACCTAGTGATTTAAAAGACAAATTCAACATACTAAATATTGATAGCTTTTCTGATATTAGAATTGGTAGTAGAAGTTCTTGCTGCAATGTTCTTAAAACCAATGTTCTCACCAAGGGTAAAGAGGATAAAACTTTGGAAAAATTTAATAAAAAGAAATCTAAAGAACTAACTGTTAATGATTTACAACATGAAATTAATATTGTTAAACAAGAGATAAGTGAATTAAAACATGATTTTAAAGATATTAAAAGTGATAAAGATAATCTTAAACAAGGACTTGAGCATAAAGATGGAGATGAATCCTGTCAACAAGCTCTTCTTTCTAGTAAAGGTATTCCTGATGATGTCACTATTTCTCAACTTGCTCTTGTTAATAAAATAATTCTTCCAAAATGGTTTACAAAAGTTAAAATTGTTGTTTCTCCTGATTATCATTTCACTGTTATTGCTATGATAGATTCAGGGGCGGATATGAACTGTATCCAAGAAGGACTGATTCCTTCAAAATACTTTGAAAAATCTACTGAAAGATTGGTTTCTGCTAATGGTTCTCAGATGAAAATAAAGTATGAATTGAATAATGCTCATGTATGCCATGCTAATGTTTGTTTCAAGATTCCTTCTGTTCTTGTTAAAAATATGACTGATAAAGTGATTCTTGGTTTGCCTTTTATAAATGCTTTATATCCTTTTCTTGTTGAACATGATGGAATTACTACTGATCCTTTTGGACAAAAAGTAAAGTTCAAATTTGCTTCGAAATTTAACATTGATACTAATACTGCTTCAAACATGATTCATGCTAAAATTAAACATCTTCAATTTCTTCAGCAAGAAGTTAGATACAAGAAAATTGCCGAACAAATTTCTGATAAATTGTTACAATCCAAAATTGATAATTTTCAAAAAATGTTGATTGATGATGTTTGCTCTGATGTTCCTAATGCTTTCTGGCATAGGAAGAAACATATTGTTGATTTGCCATATGTCAAAGATTTTGATGAGAAAAATATTCCCACTAAAGCTCGTCCTATCCAAATGAATGTTGAAACTGTTGAATTTTGCAAAAAAGAAATCCAGGATTTGTTGCAGAAAAAGTTGATTAGGAATAGCAAGTCTCCCTGGTCTTGTTCAGCCTTTTATGTCCAAAAGAATGCTGAGATTGAGAGAGGAACCCCAAGATTAGTCATTAACTACAAACCCTTGAATAAAGTTTTAGAATGGATTCGGTATCCCATTCCCAACAAGAATGACCTTGTCCATAGGCTGAATGAAGCTGTTGTATTCTCCAAGTTTGATATGAAATCTGGGTTTTGGCAAATTCAGATTAATGAGAATGATAGGTACAAGACTGCTTTCACCACTCCTTTTGGACATTATGAGTGGAATGTTATGCCATTTGGTCTTAAAAATGCCCCAAGTGAGTTTCAAAATATCATGAATGATATCTTTAACTCCTTCAGTCATTTCACCATTGTTTATATCGATGATGTTCTTGTTTACTCTAGCTCCATTGACGAACACTGGAAACATTTGAATTCGTTTCTAGACACTATTAAAAGAAACGGTCTTGTTGTTTCAGCCAAGAAGGTTAAACTATTCCAAACCAAAGTTCGTTTTCTTGGCTATGATATCTCTGAAGGACAAATTCGTCCTATAGATAGAGCCATCCAATTTGCTGATAAATTTCCTGATGTTATCATTGACAAAACACAGCTCCAAAGATTTCTTGGGTCATTAAACTATGTTGCGGATTTTTACAAGGATATGAGGAAACAATGCAAACCTTTGTTTGATCGGTTAAAAAGTAATCCTCCTCCTTGGTCTGATGTTCATACTTCTCTTGTTAAACAAATCAAATCTCATGTTAAGACATTGCCTTGTCTTGGTATTCCTACTGTTGGTGCCTTCAAAATTGTTGAAACCGATGCCTCTGACGTTGGTTATGGTGGTATTCTAAAACAAAGAGTTTCTCCTGAGTCACCTGAACAAATTGTTCGTTTTTATTCTGGTATTTGGAATAATGCACAGTTAAATTATAGTACTATTAAAAAGGAAATTTTATCTATAGTACTATGTATTTCAAAATTTCAAAGTGATTTGTTAAACCAAAGGTTTCTGTTACGTATTGATTGCAAAAGTGCTAAATATGTTATTGAAAAAGATGTTGAAAATATTGCTTCAAAACATATTTTTGCCAGATGGCAAGCTATTTTGAGTGTTTTTGATTTTGATATTGAATATATTAAAGGATCTCAAAATGCTATCCCTGATTTCCTTACCCGTGAATTTCTGCAGTGTCCCAATGGCAAGTAGAAGGTCGAATGACAAGACACTTACCACTACTAATCCAATTGTTAAAAAAGAACCTGTTTCCTCCTTGGATATTGTTAACCGTTTTACTCCCCTAGGTACCATTCCCAAACCTAATTATTCTTCTGTTTTAGCTTCACAATATGATCCTTATGCTCTAACCACTGTTCACCAACCTGTTAAAACTATTTACCCTAATGCTTCCAATACTTCCCAGTACATTAGAAAACAATATATCCAAAACCTGTTCTCCGTAGAGCCAAATAGGGCCTCCATCACTAACCCTTTTAGGCTTGCTACCAGTTATTTTCCTCCAAATTTTCACTGGATTCCGGAACACAGCCAAAAGACTGTCCAATATTATTCTGAATTGCTTCGACATGAGAATTCAATTGTTATCAAAGCCATAACTGATAAGGCTAATAATAATAGGATTATTTATCACAGTGCTTATATTAAAAATATTATTTCAGAAGAAATGTGGGGCTCCAACCCTGCCGCCACAAGAAGATTGCCAAATTTCTCCGTTCCCTATTCATATCATGATTATGTTACTGCCTGGTTCAGATTCATGCTCCACCAAAATGAAAATATGTCTCATTCATGGTTTATTAATTTTGATAAAGAATTTGATTCTGAACTCCCTCTCTGGTTCATCCGTTGGTGGACCCAATTTGGTACAATTATTGAACTATTCCCTGTGCCATTGAAGGATTCTTTCCAAAATTTTACATTAAGGTTCAGAACTGATGATCATGGAGCTAAGTTCACTCCCCTGCTTCATTTCACTAAAAAATACAAGGTTCCCTGGATTCTAAAATGGCAGTATGTTAAAGATGGTGATGTTCTCACTCGCTGTTGTTATGTTAAATGGTGGGATAAGTTTGCCCACACCCAATCCATCATTTCCAATGTTGCCAGAGATTTCCCTTCCCCAAGTGTTTCCCCATTACGAATCACTACTCCTATGCAAAAAGCTGTAGTTGACGCACATGCTTCCTCATCCGCTAAAAGTGTTAAGCCACCTGCAAAGACTAAGAAGAAGAGTTCTCCTTTGGATGCAATCCGCAAAGACCCTGATGCTTTATATGCCCTGCTCACTAAAATGGTTAAAGAAGGCGAAGCTGCTGATTCAGATGATGAGCGATCCTCTCAAGCTTCTGTTTCAAAAGACCCTTACTACCCTTACAATCAGGAGTGGTTTGGTCATGATGACGAAGACGCTGAAGACTTAGCAAAAGATTGATTGACAGCTTGATTCCCCTATTTGTCTGGCCTGCATAATGGCCAAAAATGTTGCAATGATTACTTTCTGGTCAAATTCTACTATTGATTTCCACCACTGATGATAATGTTCTGAAAAGATGATTCTCCATGTTTCCCGTGACTTTCTGTCACACCAAGATCGCTTTCAGCAAAATCATTACTGTTAACTTTTACTTTTCACTGTTAACTTTCACTATTCACAAGTACTGTTTACTCAAAAATATTGCCTATTAAAGGGGGGATGTCCCTGGGGGTTTTTCAAGTCAAGTTCTACTTCTGATTTCTCTTCCCTTAGAACTAGCCTTCTTAGAGAGAGAACCCACTTGCTTCCACTACTACTATTGTTCTACTACTACCTTGTTCACCTTTGTTCACTACAAGCCTTGTAATCCTACAAACCTTGTAACTAGGACTAGTTCAAGCTTTGTAACTGTTAATCTGTAACTGTTGAGGTCTTGTATTCACTACTACTACTGTAAGTGTTTATCCTACTTTCAATAAGAAGTATTTTCAGTTCTATGTTCATTACTTTACTTATTGCTACCACCACCTTGGACGGATTACCGCCATACCGGATGGTTCTAAATTGCTTTCATTTATTTTGAACTATTGTTCTTATTTACTTTGAATTATTTTGATATATACTGCTTGGCTGGTTCTACCGCCTTATTATTGTTCTTACATTCAAGTTATTTACTTTCAACTTACGTACATTATTTCCATTTACAATATTACTGTGCTTCCACTCACACTCTTCAGCAGCGTGTCACCTTCTCCCTTTATGGTATCAGAGCCACTCTTTTCTGGCCGGTGGTAGTGTGGTTGTGTTCTTTGTCTCCTTGTCCGTGTCTACCCGAACGCTTGATATTCCGTTGTTGTGTTCCCTTCTTACCGTCGTTGGCGCCACCCTAGTCGTAAAGTGAATTCCTAGGACCTAGCTGTAAGGCCCGTTTGAGCCAAGAGAGGGCGTGTAGGGCATGAGAGGTATGAGGTTGGTTAGGGTATGTGTTACGAAATGCAACGGTTGTGAGAAAAACATGATAACTGAGTGTTAAACCTAGGTTAGTATGGATAAGTTGTGGAGATCCAACTCCTCTATCAGCTCCAGGACTAGTTGTCCTCCTGATATTGTAAATGAAGAAGATCACACTATTGATGATAATGAGTTGATCCCTGATTTTCGTAAATGGACTATTCCTAAAGTTGATACTAAAACTATTTATAAAACTAGTTTTGTTGAAAGTACTTTTCATTCTGCTTATAAAGCTAGAACTGTTGAACAAATTTTCTCTATTTCGAGAATTCATGAAAAATGTTGTTTATTCACTAAAAAGAATATTAATGACTTCCTTGCTGCTAAAAAATTCTATTATTTGCATATTGGTATGGTTCAAGTTGCTATTAAACCGCTTACCCGAAAGGGTATTAATGCTTCTGTTCTCATGTGTTTAAGAGATGCTAGATTTAAGATTTTTAAAGATAGCATTCTTGGTATGATCACTGCTTCTTTGTATGATGGTCCTGTTTATTTCAACTGTTATCCTGATCTTACTCTTGCTTTGGATGATCCTAATATTGTTAAAGCTTTAACTTTGAATATTGCTTCATCTGGTTATCACATGGAAGAGGGTAGTAAGCCTTTTGCTCTGATTTATCGCATTTATTATAAATTAATGGGTACTCAAATGAATCCTTATGCTATAATGCCTAGAGAACCTTCAGGTAAAACCATGTTAATCCAATGTTCAACTCCTGATGCTAAAATCCAAGTTCCAAAAATGATTCAATGGCAAGATGTTAAACTTCCTAAGGATTGGTTGTTAGAACAAGAAACTCCTCCTACTAAACCCATTTTTGATGAGCTTGATCTCACCCATATTCAACAATATCTTGATGGTACTGTTAAAATAAGTTTTCAAAACAATCCACCTTTGAGGATCAACGAAGGAAGACATTCCTTTGCTGGATCTGAAAGTATTTCAAAAAGAGATCGCGAGATCAATGAATTTTTGCAAAAGAATTTGGAAACATCCTCTGATTTAAAGCTAAAAGGTATTTCAAGTGATAAATCCCAATTTAGCTCTGTTTACTATTCAACTAAACCTGAAACTTCCACTCCATTTTGTAAAACTGCTAATGAAGATGAGGAAGATACTGTTTCTGTTACTCCATCTGATTTTGATTCTCCTATTGAAACTCCTCCTGCTTACCAAAATCAATTAAGAGTTTTGACTGTTTTAAATGATGATTTTGAAATCGATTGGGATGCTTTGTACAATGAGTTTATGCTTGCATCAAACAAAACCAAGAGAAAATATTTCCAAGATAATTTTGCTCAGTCTGATAAAGACCGTGTTAAAAGAAAATGGTTGGAAATGATGAATCAATTGAAAAAACATATTTTATTTTTTGATTTTCTTGAGAACCACTATGTTCCAAATAATGAGGTTTCAAAACAACATTTGAATGTGATAAAGAAATCTAATTTTGTTAAGACTGATAAAACTCTCATTGATAACCTTATTGAACAAAACAATTTTACTAATCAAACTTTGCATATTATTGGTCAACAGCTTGACCGTATTGAAGAAAAAATTGTTGAAACACCTGTTTATGAAAAACCTGTTTTTGAAAAATCTGTTTCTGTTAAGACTGAGAAACCTTTGATTGATTTACCCAGTCAAAGAGAAAAAGTTATGTTTAAAACTTCTCAGTCCAAGACTCTTGAAATTGTTGAAAAAATGCTTTCTGATTTAAAAGTTAAAACTGAAAGTACTTCTACAAGTACTCCAACTGCTCAGACTATTTCCAAAAAAGAAATTGTTTCTGAAGAAAATACAGAATCTGATACTGTTTCTTCTGTTTCTTTTCCTGCTGATGAACTTTATGAATGGAATATTGATGGTTTGTCTGAACTGGAAATCGTTGCTAAAATGATTCACATGTCTATGGTTAGTATTGCTTATCAAAATAACCATAATTTTGACGAACCTGATATTGTTAACTTACTTGTTACTGGTTTTTCTGGTGCTCTTCGTGGATGGTGGGATTCATATATCACTGAAGAATCCAGAGAGTCTATTAAACATGCTGTTAAAAAGAATGATGAATGTTTGCCTATTTTTGATGAAAGTATTGTTTGTAATGCTGTCCATACCTTGATCTATACTATTCTCAAACACTTTGTTGGAACTCCATCCAATATTTCATCTCATGATTATTTAAATGATTTGCGTTGTCCAACTATGTCTGAATACAGATGGTATCAAGATGTTTTTATTTCCAGAGTGATGCTCCGAAAAGATTGTCTTAAGTTTTATTGGAAAGAAAAGTTTATTGACGGTCTGCCTCCTATCTTTGCTCATAAGGTAAAACAAGGATTAGTGGGTATATATATATATATATATAAGAGACAAAATCTTTGAAAACCCTAAAGCAATCTCCTCTGTCCGTCTCCACTAAGAGAGAAAACCCTAAACTTCAATTTCTTTGGTACGCTTGTTGTTGCTTTTTCTCTTTTTTGTGAATTAGTTTTTTTTGCTTTTGTTTTGTGTGGAGTAGTATTTTACAATATATAGTATAACTACAAATATTGTAGTAAGTTTGCTAACTTTTTGTCCGGTTCAAAGATGCTATATTCTATATTATTTTAGATTATATAACCTTAAACTTTACCTTATGGAGACGTATGTACAAGTTTTCAATTCTTTTTGTGTGGATATTTTCTCACAGCTGTGGAGTAAGATATATGCACTATATGTTATCTTATGTTTTCTCTTATGGTGTCATGCTTCTTTGTTTATTAATTAAAAATTATGTTGGAAGCCTATATTATTTGCACCTTCAAAGTGTTCTACAATGTTTGAACCAAATTTTTCATCAATTAGGAAGAATTGGATAAAAAAAACTTAGAAAAGTTTTCCATCCTTACTGAAATTGTCTTGCAATAATGACTTTTTTTTTTTTTTTTTTTTAATTTGTAGGTTCTGGATGTTTTGATTTTTAATTTTATTGTCTTTTGAAAGTTTGACCATCTAAATTTTTGGGTTCAATTTTTGCAATCTATATATTATATATATATAATATATATATATATAAAACCGAAACTTTTGAAACTCCCACAATTTTCCACATTATCATTTTAATTTAAAAAAATTTTAATTTTTAAAACTAAATAGTGAGAGAGTTCTAACAGGAGTCTCTTATATATATATATATAAGAGACAAAATCTTTGAAAACCCTAAAGCAATCTCCTCTATCCGTCTCCACTAAGAGAGAAAACCCTAAGCTTCAATTTCTTTGGTACGCTTGCTATTGCTTTTTCTCTTTTTTGTGAATTAGTTTTTTTTTGCTTTTGTTTTGTGTGGAGTAGTACTTTACAATATATAGTATAATTACAAGTATTGTAGTAAGTTTGCTAACTTTTTGTGTGGTTCAAAGATGCTATATTCTATATTATTTTAGATTATATAACCTTAAGCTTTACCTTATGGAGACGTATGTACAAGTTTTCAATTCCTTTTGTGTGGATATTTTCTCACAGCTGTGGAGTAAGGTATATACACTATATGTTATCTTATGTTTTCTCTTATGGTGTCATGCTTCTTTGTTTATTAATTAAAGATTATGTTGGAAGCCTATATTATATACACCTTCAAAGTGTTCGACAATGTTTGAACCAAATTTTTCATCAATTAGGAAGAATTGGATAAAAAAAACAAAGCTTTCCATCCTTACTGAAATTGTCTCGCAATAATGACTTTTTTTTTTTTTTTTTTTTTATAATTTGTAGGTTCTGGATGTTTTGATTTTAATTTTATTGTCTTTTGAAAGTTTGACCATCTAAATTTTTGGGTTCAATTTTTTGCAATATTTGAAACAGTTTAGCAAATTTCAACTGTTATAACTATGGATTATTCTCTTGAAGGTAACCTATCTTTCTCTTATATTTCTCTATTTGGTAGTCATATATATTTTGTTTTTTTCTAATAATTTCTAGGCAATGCCAGTAAATTTTCTGATTTTTTTTTCCCCTTTCGAACGTTTTAACATCAGAACTTTTTAGTTATTTTTTTTTTCAATATCTAAATTTAGCTTATTCATCAAATTGTAACTCAAAAAGATAGGAGCAATTCACGCAATAGTATGGTTTCATAATCAATTTAAAATTTTATAAAATTATTTTAGTCTATTATAAATAGATAAATTCTCGTGCGTTGCACGAGTTTCCGACTAGTTAATAATAAAATTCCAGGAGTAGCGTATACGTTCTTAAACTTTGACTTAATCAACTCTCAGAAAGAAGCTTAATTTTGTTCATTATTGTTCAGGTGAAAAGACATTAGAAGTCTAGGGTAGAAAATGGAAAGTTCGAGTCAAGCTAACTACTCCCACTAAGCACTGAGGGTGAACCGAAAGAGACTTCTATTCCTTTGTTTTTTTTGTTTTTGTTTTTTTTGTTTTTTTTTAATATCTTTTTGAGCTATTATTTTAGCAAAAAAGAAAAGGATCTTTTGTGATAACTATATATAATAAACACTCATCCAATGAAATATAGACTTTCTTCTCAGCTACCAATTATGTAAGACTTGGGATTCCATTGCCGAGAAAAAAAAATACAGTTAGGTCAATGGCCAAACCTGATTGGACAACAATATTGATAAAACCATGTGAACACACCAGAAAAATATATAGAGTTATTTGTTTAATTTCTGCGTCTCATTGGCCAATAGGCATTACATGTAGCTATAGACGGGTCCTCCACACCCTAGTCTTTCTACACTTTTCTTAATTAAACCTTGTTTAGTCAAATGTTGGTTCATGTCATTGTAAACGTGGGGATTGGTTTATATATAATACATTTCAATTATAAATGGTCTTTTGAGGAAAGGGGTTTTGGTACCTTTCTTTCCAAGTTCCACAGCTGCAACACATGCAATGGCAACAAATCAATCAAAAAAGAGAGATTGCAAAACATTATATAAACCATATAATACAATATAAGCTACTTTTGACTAATGGGACACTTTTGAGCTTGGGCAATGTGCATAAGCTAAATAAGTTACTTAACTTCGAAGCAAATTGCAAATACACTATGCTTGGTAGCTAGCTACGTTATTTCCAGGAAATGGAGTCAGATGCTATGGGATTTATATATAAGTTTTCTTATATGGACGGCTAAGAGGATATTTAAGCACACGGCTGCACCACAAAATGACATGGTCCACACTCCAGTGCAATTTGTTTTATGATTAATAAAACGAGAATGATACGAGGAACACGGAACCAAACAACATTTGACAGTGAGCCAATTTTGTTAATTTCTTTAGTTCTCCATGACTTGGTGAATTCAAATTTGACTAAGATCTTGAGGGAGATCGATGTACTTGTCAATGTCATTTCCTTGTGGTTTCACACTTTAAACTAAGGTTAAATTTAACATAGGAAGTCAATAGCCATTTGATAATTTCAACAATGATATTGAAAACCCCTGATTGAAACCCCTAACCAGTTTTTAATTTTTCTTTATATATATATATATATATATATAAATTGATATTAATTAAAACCCTAACCCTATGATCTCATGAAAAGACTCAAACTCAGCTGCGGAAAATGACATTTTCTTCTCGATCTAAAACTAAGCTGTTGCTTCTAGATTACTGAGGAAAATGGCACGCTTGTTTCACATACCAAATTCTGGGAAACAACATATATACAATTATGTGTTCCGTTGTCATGTAAAAAACGACAAAATTATATTTATTTCTCTTTTATCTTTTGTCAAAGGAGGACATTGCTTCTTCTATACACGTAAACCAAGCCAACCTTTAGGGAATTTTGTTTTTTCTATTGGGAGGAATTTTTATTTAAACTTTAAGTGGAAAAAACGAGGATTTAAATCCTAAATATTTTCATTAAAAATATTGAAAAATATAATTGGAATTTGACTATTGGGGGAAATATTGATACCAAATTTGTAATAGAAGATTGCCAATCAAACTTTGCCAATAAACTCGTTACCACCTTAAACAATACATATTTCTATTAAACATTAAATTACCTAAAAAAAAAAAAATCAGATTATCATGTTATATAAATGCTATTTCCATGCCACAACTAATTAAAAAAAGGAATTGAAGAAAAAAAAAATTAAAACAAACCCTCTAATTCCACAAAGAGCATTAGCATTAAGCTATGTGAAATAACTTTTCAAGAAATATATGACTAAACCTATCCAAAACTACCATGTCTCTGGATCACCACTTTAGCATTCACAAATAACAAATAAACAGTACCTAAATAACTCCATTGAGATATTGTTCATCAACAAATCCTCTCTCTCTCTCTCTCTCTCAATGAAGATTGGCTGGGGACACATAGAACCCCATCAACAATCCTCCGTTAGTCATGAGCATTCTTCACCGAGAATGCAATCTGCAACCAAATTTGCTCCAAAGTGACTTATGCCTCATTACGAGCTCACTTTTCTGTGCTATAGAGATTTCTCCATGAAGGATCAGATCTGCTCATCCATGAGTCATGCTTGATGCTAGCACTCTTGGTCCAAAGCCATGTAATGTTCTAGCTATTTTTTTAATGATGTACATTCAAATATATTAATAAAAATGATGTATTTTTCAAATGATTTTTTTTTCTTTAATTAAAATAAGTGACGACTATATTGCAAAACTTTTGATTTAGGGAAAAAATATAATTAATAGAACCTCTACTTTTGGAAGGCACCAACAAAACTCCCTTCATTCTTGTGAGTTCGGCTTAAACCTTGATCCAAGTGGGTTGGGGCCCGGTCTTTCACAATATCATAACACATTCTCATACATTTTTAATTATGAATTTCAGCTTGTTTTAATTTATTCCTTACATCATAAATACTAAAAAATATATATTTTTCGTTTTAATTAAATCCATGCACAACATTTAGAATTTCAATTAGGTTTTCATAATTATTCTCATATGCCATGTAGAAGTATATTTAGGGTTTCCTTTTGCATTTTATGTCTTTATTGCACACTTGTTTCATGTTTATTACTGACCTTTATCTCTTTTTTTCATTTCGTGCATCGCATAGATATGGAGTCCATTCTAATTGTTGCTACAATGAATTCTTTGTTTTTATTATTCCTTGTTTGTTTGGGAATAAATGGATTTGTTTATATTCATTGGTTTACTCTAGGCGGGCAACTTAGTTGGGCTTGATGGGGTTTTCATTACCTTCCCACCTAATAACTTAGCTCCCAAACTTAATCTCTAGGGATGTAGATCAAGTGCTTTTATTGTAATCTCCTTTTTTACTCTCACTTGCAATTGGGAGATTAAGCACCATTCTCTTCTCTCTCTTAGAATGTATTTAGGTCCAAAGTGTTGTAATTTGCAAACATTGTATTCATTTACATTCATCAATAAAGATGTGCTTTTTTGAAAGAATGCCAATTGTGTTCGAGTGGTAGATGTAAGTGACAACTACAATGGACAACCTACTAAGATGCACAAAGTAATGCGTAGTTGTCACTTCATCTATATGGGAGTAACACCTATTCGCTTAGGGCATTACTCAAATAGTTGTAATCATTTAAGTGCTACATCTATTGTCTTAATAGATATATAGCTCGACACCAGCTGATTGATTGATCTTCGAGGATCTTGAATTCACAGTTTTATTTCAGATGACTTGGCAATCTTGGGATATGTGCACTAGGGTTCTAAGACAACTTATATAGTATTTGTCAGACCTGTCGTCATAGAGAGAAAAGAAATGCCTCAGAGAGAAGTTGTTGCAGCTTTTGTACTCCTACGGTTTTGTATCAAGCTACTTTCGGTTAGCCTTTAAAGCATGTTGCTGTGAAAAGCTTTGCACTAACTACTACAACAATCTCGAATTGTTGTGGAGAAATCAGTCTTGTCAATTGGTAGATCCATGCAACCGAATAAATTTGATAAGAAGAAAATCTAACTCGGTTGGAGCTAATTAGTTGGGATTAGTAGGTTCTACAATAGATAGGTATTTGAAATTGAGTAAGATATGTTGTACTTGTAACTCAATATTTTTAGTGGATTTTTTAGGAGTGGTAATCTATATATCATCCATTGGGATTTTTCCCAATGAGGATTTCCCCAATGTGACCATATCACAATGAATTTATATTTCGCTACAATTCGACTAATTAATCAACTTATCTTATTGGTTAACTAGGGTCAATTTAAACCCAACAGAGAATTTAGATTATGGGCATTATGTTTATCAACTCTATTAATGTTCAACAACATCAAAGGTCTATTTTTTTTTTTTTTTTTTTTTGCTGGGTAATTGGTTTATAGGGGGATCAAACCCCCGAGCTTAACAAGGCACTAGGGCCCGGGTACCACTCAGGCACAAGGCCCAGTACATCAAAGGTCTAATTACATTATGAGTCTCTGATTATTTATAGACACACAGAGGAGAGAGAGGATAAGCATAAGAGAGGCAAAGTTTGTTATAACAAACTTAACCACTTATTACACGTGTGTAATACAGTAATTAGAAACTAACTAATAGACTTAGAATAGAAATGTTGTGTTTTGGTCTTGGCTTTAAGTGATATGGTGCGTATTGAAGATATAACAACAACAACTTTAGGACGACACCGTTTTCAATTTTACTCTAACACAACCAGAAGCCAATGACACCATTTTGTTCTTTGGAGAATCCTCATTTCTACCATCTTCTATCTGATGCCTTTCACAATTCATAGTGATTTCGTAGCATGCAAGGTATGCCAAAATTACATGTTTTTTACTGTTATTTATTTGAATCAATAAGTATAGGAACACAACTTTGGCCATAATTTGTTGAAATTGTCAACTAGGAGTAGTGAACAATTATTTTTACATTGACATCACTACTTTTCTTTTCTTTTTTTAACTCACAATATACCACTTCAACCAATTATAATTAAAGTTACGTCTAAACTTTTTTTTTTTTTTTTGTAGTAAAACTTATCTATAGTACTATTTAAAGGGTTTTCCCTATTTGGAATTATCATATTTTTGGTTTAAAAATGCCCTTACACTCCTATATTTAAGTAAAGACAAAACTAAAGGACAATCCGGTAAAAATACAACTTTAACTCCCACTAAAATATTGCCTAAAAAATAGGGTTACTCTTCAGTTGATTTTCGAATTGTTTTATCTACTTATAAATTAGATTCTCAAAATGAAAATTATATATAAAAAATAAAGACATTTTTTTTTTTGGCTATAAAATAGGACCACTAAAGCCAATGTTTTCACTTTTTTTTCCCCTTTATCAAGACTTAAACGTTTCTTCTTCTTCTTCTTCTTTTTCCTGCTTTCCTTTCTTCTAAATTCTAATCCCACTTTTTATTTTTTTTTTGGTTATTTTTTTTATTTTTTCAAATCTCTTCTTTATTTTTGAATTATTAAAAAAAAGTGATTTTTAATGTACTCCCTTTTTATCTTTTTAATGATTTATTTATGTTGGTATTTGAATTGTTTTCTCTTCACATCTATTTGTACTGCCTCTTTTTTTTTCCCCCATTTTAATGAATGTTTTTTCTTTGTTCAAAATAAAAATCACTATGCATATGATTTAATTGGATAGAAGAGAGAATGTCTCAAATTGAGATGAATGAAAAATTATGACACTAAACCAAAAAAAAAAACTTCATCACACACACAAAACGGGTGTAATGATACTAGTTATTATTATTAGAACACCATAGATTCTTAAAAGGAGATTTTGCTGTTTCTTTTTCCTGACAATATTGATAATACAAATAGTACGTGAAGGTATGAGATTACGTAAGCTCGACCAGGCCAACCAAACATACCAAACCAATTCTAGCTAACTTATGAAAACGTGCTAATACCTATATAGCTTGGTTTAAAAGTTGCAGCCTAATTTGATGTGACTTTTCTATCTACCTTTAGAACATTATTTTCAAATATAAAATATAACCAATAAGGAATTTGTAAAATTAAAAAAGGAAGTCTCGTAATAAAATAATAATAAGAGAGAGAGGAAGTTTTTTTTTTTTTTTGAGAGGAAGTTAGTTTTGTTATTCACATAGAAAATAAATACCTATATATTTCCCAAAGAATCAAGCCTAAAAACGTGTGTTCAGTCTCATGGTATCACAGTATCAATAATTAGTGACCACCACATCGTTAAACTCAACATAGGAAACCTATCATACTTAACTGTTGCAAAATTGTGAGATCCAATTAATTTAATTGGTAAAGTCTCTGATTGTTATAGAAGAGATTTGAGGTTCAATTTCTGTCTACATCAAAAACTGATTGATGTATAAGTTGAAACTCTCTCACAAAAAAAAAGAAAAAAAAAAAACTGCTGCAAAATTAGGAGTTGTCAGATCTTCATTAATCACCAACATTTGCGCTTCCTATTGAAAAGCAAATATATAGCAATTTGTATGGGCGGGGAAAATAAATTCCAACTGGTTCATTTGAATAATGGTAGTCTATATATATATATATATATATATATATTATTTATTTATTTAAGATGTAGTTGTATTAGTATTTGACTATTAATGTGAGAGAGAAATATAGAGGTAGGAAAAAAAAAACAGTTTTGTGATGAAAAAAATGGTACGTTTGTAGAAAAAAATGCAATTTTTTAAAATAAAAAAAGAAAAAGAAAAAGTTGTATTAGTACTTGACAACTAACACAAGAGAGAAATGTAGAGATAAGAGAAAAAAATGCTTTTTATTTTTATTTTTAAATTTAGCTAAAAATTAGAAGTTTTTAAATTGCTAATTTTACACGTCTTTAAGTGAATGAATTTGAGAATATATTAGACATTTAAATTGAAGATTTCAAATAAAAAAAATCCCTTAAATAGTAGTAAAAATATATAACTTCAAGTTGCATTGTAAAAGCAATTGAATCGGTTCTCATTATAATACTTGCTGATAATGAGTAATCGAAAGATCGAAAGGGAGGGTTGATTTGAGGTTCAGGGCAAAGTGGCTTGACTTTTTATAGTGGCAGACATACTATAATTGATATGCTTATATGTAAATGATGGCTATTACAGGGGCTAAGCAGTAGCAGTTAGGAATTTTTTAAGATGATGGTTATTAAGAAACTTATTATACAAAATTTAATATAAAAAATAACTTCATATATTGAAAAAAAAAAAAAAAACCTATATATAACATAACATAAACTTAATACCCCGAAAAAATGGAACAACACCTATATATTATAATTAAATTAAAGTAATAAACTAATGTATCCTTTCATGTTCAGCCACAACTATTGAGGTGTTGTACAACACTAAGTCAGGTAACTCACTATTCACAACAGTAAACCAACTTGCTATCGACAGAAAATTATAGCATTGAGCAACAGAGCAATAGAGGAAGAGAAAAGGGCGAGATAGTCAGATACCAGAGGTTGCAGGTTTGGTCTGAAGCAAAGCCTGGAGAGACGGACTCACAGCAGAGCAACTAGCAGCTGGGAGGCCCGCACACAGTAATTATAAGACACTAAACAGATTTCTTTTTGTTATTTTGGGGTTTTTAATATATATATATATATATATATATTGGATTTTGTTAAAGGAGAATTTGAGTTTGTTAGTATTTGGACTTTGGAGAGCCACAGGCTGAGGAATGGGCTAGATTTTGATTTTGATTTCTTTTAGCTTCTTTATTTTTAACTAAATTTAATTTTTTGGTTTTTATTTTTATTGGATTAATTCCAAAATTTGAGGGGCCGATTCTAATTTTGAGAGAGAGCAAATTCTAAAAGTTGAGAGGGGCCTGTGAATAGATTTTAAGTTAATTTATAATTTCTTTTTGCTAATTCTAAGTACGTCTAATGAAAATTTCACAAGCCAGCAGTGCACCACTGCTCAAATGCCCAACTAAAAATAAAATACTTTCACTACATTCGTATATTTATATGAAAGAACAAAGCAGTAGCTTTTTTTTTTTTCTTTTTTTTTTTTTTAATTTTATTTTTATGAACAAGCAATAGATATGTATACCTAACAAATCACATTACTTTATTTTGTTTGAGGAACACGTTATTTGGTTTAGTAATAGTACTGAATATTTAAGGTACATTGAAATTTGAAAGTGATGGCATTTCATTAAAAAAATAAAAAGGTGGTGCTACCAAGCACTGCAAAGGACAGCAAAGTTGGACCAAATTGCAGAAAAAAATAAACAAAGTACAGTCCATGTAGCCACCTCGAGTACACGAGGCAAAACCTTGAACGTACCGAAAACGACAAAGCTTAGCAGTACAACTCCAAGCTTTAGCTTGATAGCTTAAAGCTTGGCTCCAAATCATTGATGTTACACACTGACGTGGCGACACAGTCTAGACTCTAGGGCAAAGACCAACGACAACGTTCCAATTCAGGTTCTTGATTTTTATTGGTATTTTCCCAAATTGGAGGGTCCCACTGTATGGCACAAATTACGAGACAAACAGGAAAGCTATATCGATGACGTAGCCTTGACATCTTACTAACTACCAAGCCCTCCCTGACTCGGAGCTGACTAGGACCCGTATATATTATTTCCAGGTTCTCACGTCTCGATTGGGAAAATTCAAAAGGGGTGTCCCTTTGAGGAAAGTACACCTGCACGATAAAGAAAGAGAGTGAATTTATTTTTTGAAAAAGAAAGCGAGTGATTGCCAAGGTAACTTTCAAGGGCATCCACTTTCAAACTTGGGTTCCTTATTTTCCAAGTATAACTAGACCTCCAGCAAGTTGGGACGTGGAAGCTACGGACACGGTAAATAAGTAAAAGAAAACGACTCATAAGTTTCATTTGCCACGGTTAAATATGTGGGACGCCTAGAAAAAAAAATCATATGTATTGAATATATGCAACGTCTATTTCACGTAGGGATGTATTAATCTTGTCTGACACACCGTTAGTTTTTTATGAGTAATATACACTTGAGTTTTTTATTTTATTTTTTATTTTTTTTTATGACATTTGACATAGTACCCCACGAGCTTGTTTTAAAGTGGTCCGCTCAAAAATCTTCCCTCACAATGAGGCTCTCGCAACTCGAATCCATTATTTTAGCTTTGATATCATTTTATTAGACTGTGAATTGTGTCATTTCACCTCAAAATTAACTAATTAGTAATAAGAAATACATACTTAAGTCTTTTATAGAATTCGACATTGTACCCTGCAAGCTTGTTTTTCGAGCAGCCGTAGGAAGCTAATTTGTTCCCCCCGCCCCGCCCCGCCCCGCCCCGCCCTTCTTAACAAATCTCACAAACATGAGACGCAACGTTGTGTGAGAGGAGAGTTATAGATGCTTGATACACTCACATCAAATACTTTTGCTAAATCTAGAGTAGAATTAATTTGAATAATGAAAAATATGAAAGCTTTATCAATTTAAAATAAAAGATTTATAAGCTAATGTAACAATGAACGTGATTAAGACTATATCAACAGTATAATAAATTTTTTTTTTTTTTTTTTAATTTTGTGTTTAAAAATTGACATAATGTAATGCTTATGGAATAAAATTTGGACTAGTCATAACATTACTCTTAACACATGATAAGCATGATAACACATAAACTCATTACACACGATAAACTCATTACAAATGATATAAGCAGGCTAAATCTGCAGTGCATTGCACAAGAACAGCAGGGATAAAACATACAACACATTAAAACAAGCCAAGTAACCTGAAAAACAATCCTCAATCCTAACTCTTACTTCACGCTTTATACTCTGCAACAATCTTCTCTCAGAAGGGATTTGGCCTTGATACATTGTTTCATTTCCAAAAGAGAAAATTTATAGATTAAAAAAAAAAAAAAATGACAATTGTTGTTGCGACAAATTGTTAATTGCAGGTAACAAAATGATGCCAGTTGTAAACTTAAATTTGAGAACCTATAAACACATTCCAACTCAATTGTTGTGAAATTTTTCATGTATATAACATTATTTTTTTTTTTTCAAAAACATGAGAAAAGGTTCTTGCAGTTCCAATTGATTACACCCCAAACCACAAGATCTTCACAATTGAACATAGAATCCTCTTGGAGGTAAAATCTAGTGACGAATCAGGATTTCAATTAAAGTGGCGCAAGATTAAGAGCAAAGATTGAAAGTGAAATTAATATAAAAAATATTAATCAATATTAATAACAAAACATATAAACAATTATATAATATATATATATATATTTCTCATACACAAGCTAATAAATGTAAGTTTTAAATTATTTTTTAATTTCATGATCTTAATTAACTTTTTTATATATTTATTTATTTATTTTTAAATGATTCTACAAGGAAATTTCTAGTAAATGCCTAGCAGCATGGGATACTCGTCACCAAATGCATAATTTGTCAAATCTTGCACACCAAGTCAATTACTTTTTACCAAGACAAGAGAATTATATTTACTTAAATCAAAGTTGTGATATATGGAGCCGCTACGTGCAAGTTAACCAAAAAATATTCTAGAAATCAAGACTGTACCGCATCTTAGATTCGTCGGTGCCCAACATTTTGCTTAGTGGAATCTTCATATAATTGACTGCGCACTTTTAGTTCACCAAACCTGTTTGATCATTCAAAACACACGACTTTTATGAGGTAAACTAAACCAAAGTCTAACTGAAATTGAACTTACTTCTTTTCGTGGGATCCATAAACTAAAGGGTACAGCGACCTAGAAGAATGCTTCCCCACTTACCAGTTACCACCCCTCCAAAAATGTTAAAAAGTTAGAATGCTAGCTTCTGCTTCGTGGAGTCAAAATATGGCCTGACATAAAGGGCATTGATAAAGACATAGCATTATTGAGGGCAGCTGCATTATTAGTGCATTATAGCTCTCCATATCTCATCACTCAACGCCCCCATTTAAATTACAGCATGCATTTTATGTTGCTATTCAGCAAAAATAAATAAATTACATCATGCATCTTTTTACCTTGGGTTTGACTTATCTTCTTTAATTTTTAAAACTAAAATCTTATTTTGCAAAAACCACTTTTCGTTCCTACATTTTCATTCGATTCCACTATGGTCCCTAACTTTTTTTTCCCATTGCTTTTAATCCCTATCTTGGAAAACGCGTCTCATTTTAGTCCTTGCCGTTACATTAAAGACGAAAAATGCACATGTGGCAAATGAAATGCACTGTTAGCACACTAAAAACTGACGTGGCCATTAAAATAATAATAATAAAAATGTTATTTGGCATTCAAAAATACCACGTCATTAAAAAAATTAATTTATTAATTTTAACTAAATAAAAAATAGAAATAAAAACCAAAAATTACGTGAATTGAGATCTAAGTATGTCTTGAACAAGAACAACAAGAACACAAACTCAAACCTAAGAACACAAAATTAAGATCCAAAAATCACAAACCCAGAAAATAACCCCACCACCACACACACCCCAACAACCACCAACAACAACAAAAAAAAAAAAACTCACCAAAACACCAACTCAGCCACCTAAACACCAACCCATAGCCACCCAAACACCAAACTACCATTGATCCGGCCACCCAAACACAGATTCGGCCAACGCAAATACTACCAACCCAAAAATGGCCAACACAATGACAGATCTGGACATCCCATGACAGATTTGACTCTATGGGTTTGTCACTTGTGGAACCCAAGAGCTGAAAGGATGAGAGAGTGGGAGGAACTCTTCAGATTCAGAGTCTGGCTACCCAACCAAGACCCACGGCCATGCCACCACCGCGCCACAACCATTGGACCACCCCACAACCCAGCAAAAACCCATGCCACAAAACCCACAACCCACCTAACCCATAGCCCACAACCCTCATACCACCACTGCCACAACCATGCCACTGTCGCGTTGCCACCATCGAGACAGATTGGCAGCAAAAGAGAATAGGGAAAAGTACGGTTGCATATCTGTAGTTGGGAAAGAGAGAGGGAGAAAGAGTGTGGCGTGCATGATTGAAGAGAGAGAGATAGAGAGAAATATAGCTCTACTAGGGTTTGATATTTTGTTGCTTTTGCTAGGGGGTTCATGTGTTGTTCTATATGCTTAGATCCCTGTTAATAGTTTGGGAAAGATTGTTTTGAGCGTGGAATATTGATCTTGTTCTTATTTAATTCCTTGTTCATGTTTATTTTGAAATGGATCTTATATTTAATTTTGTGATCTTATTTTTTGAATTATTCGTAATTTTTGGTTTTCAATTTTAAGATCTTAAGTCTAGGTTGGTGTTCTTGGTGTTCTTGTTCAAGATACTTTTAGATCTTAATTCATATGAATTTTTATTTTTATTTCTGTGTTGATTTTTTTTATTTAGTTAAAATTAATAAATTAATTTTTTAAATTTAGAAGATGACGTGGCATTTTTTAATGTCAAATAATATTTTTTATTATTATTTTAATGGCCATGTTAGCTTTTAGTGTGCCAACAATGCACTCCGTTTGCCACGTGTGCATTTTTCGTCTCTGATGTAACAGTAGGGACTAAAACGAGACGCGTTTTCTAGGATAAAGACTAAAAACAATGGAAAAAAAAAGTTAGGGACCAAAGTGGGAATCGTGTGAAAATGTAGGGACGAAAATGTGGTTTTCGCCTTTCTTTTAATGAGAAACTACCACATCATCCACTAATAAAATAAAATGTGGAGATTAAAACTCACTACCACTTGTCATAGTGTATTTGAAACAAAATGAGATCTTCAGTTAAAAAAATACTGGAGGTAAGCCAAACCCTTTTACCTTTATAACATAAAGTCCGCTTAAGGGGGTATACTTAATACTTTTTTTAAGAGAATTTTACAACTTATGACATTTGCTCCTGATGATAACCTTTTATCATTAGACCAAAACATCAATCGGTTTTTTGTGTAGGCGATGATTGAATCCCAGATCTCTTATTTAACCATTAAAGACTTTATTAGTTGAACTAACTTGAACCCACTATTTAAGACATTTATTAATGAATCATTTTAAAAAAATGCATACTACTTTTATGAAAAATAGATAGAAAAAACTATTAAAATAATAAATTTTTTTATTAGATCCGATGTGTTAGTGTTGGTATGATCACACCCAATTTTTTTTTTTTCCTCATACAAACTTTCCTAAAATGATTTACTAACAAATGCCCCTAGGGCATTTATTAACTTTTTCCTATAACTTATATGTCTTAGGTGGAGGGTGAGATTGCAGGTTGAAAACCGATTGGATAAGTGTGCTACTTATCAATAAAAAAAAAGCTACCTAAACGATTATCCAACTGAGAATCTTTATCAAAATATTTTTGCTTCTCATTTTAGGCAATTAGCAATAATTTTTTTCTATAGAATCTATTTAAAAGATAACATAATCATTGGAGCGACCCCCTCCCCCTCCCTTTCGGCCCCCTCTCTCCGTCAAGCATCCAATACCGAGCACTCATATGAATGCTATTGTGGATGATGCACTATAATGGAACTAAAATTTATATATTTGGGGTCAAGTTAAAAATTTTAAAAATAAAAACTTATTCGCAACAGAGAGAGAGAGAGAGAGAGAGAGAGAGAGAGTATTATTATTATTATTAAGTGTACGATTGGGATCCACTTCTTCGACCAATGTTTGGCATTTTTCTTCAACTGTTTGTAGGTATCATGTTAGTTTATGCTTTATTTGGCTTACTTGCCTATATTTAGCTTATTGTTTTACAGTGTGCATTTGGGTTCCAATTCTATAGCTAGCGTTTGGCTTTTTTCTTCTGTTGTTTGTAGGTTCCACGTCAATTTATGCTCTTTTTTATTTTTTATTTTTTACATGACTACCTACATTTTGCTTATTGTTTTACAGCATGCGTTTGGGATCCACTTTTTTAGCCAGCGTTTGGCTTTTCTGTTCTTTTGTTTGTGGGTCCCATGCTAGTTTTTCTTTTTTTGGCTTGCATGCTTGCATTTAGCTAATTGATATGAAGCCTGCATTTAAGTTTTTGGGTCCCATGCGTGTTAAGTCAAGGCAACGATAACATTATTGTCCCTTGTAACAATCAATGCTACGATGAGATTGCAGGTTGAAAACCGATTGGATAAGTATGCAACTTATCAATAAAAAAAAGCCACCTAAATGATTATCCAACTGAGAATCTTTATCAAAATATTTTTGCTTCTCATTTCAGGCAATTAGCAATAATTTTTCCCTATAGAATCTATTTAAAAGATACCATAATCATTGGAGCCACCCCTCCCCCCGGGCCCCTCTCTCCATCAAGCATCCAATACCGAGCACTCATATGAATGCTATTGTGGATGATGCACTATAATGGAACTAAAATTTATATATTAGGGGTCAAGTTAAAAATTTTAAAAATAAAAACTTATTCACAACAGAGAGAGAGAGAGAGAGAGAGAGAGAGAGAGAGATTATTATTAAGTGTACGATTGGGATCCACTTCTTCGACCAATGTTTGGCATTTTTCTTCTACTATTTGCAGGTACCATGTCAGTTTATGCTTTATTTGGCTTACTCGCCTATATTTAGCCTACTGTTTTATAGTGTGCATTTGGGTTCCAATTTTATAGCCATCGTTTGGCTTTTTTCTTCTACTGTTTTTAGGTTCCACGTCAATTTATTCTCCTTTTTTATTTTTTATTTTTTACATGACTGCCTGCATTTTGCTTATTGTTTTGCAAGATGCGTTTGGGATCCACTTTTTTAGCCAGCATTTAGCTTTTTTGTTCTTCTGTTTGTGGGTCCCATGCTAGTTTTGCTTTTTTTGGTTTGCGTGCTTACATTTAGCTAATTGATCTGAAGCGTGCATTTAAGTTTTTGGGTCCCATGCGTGTTAAGTCAAGGCAATGATAACATTATTGTCCCTTGTAACAGTCAATGCTACGATGAGATTGTAGGTCGAAAACTGATTGGATAAGTATGCAACTTATCAATTAAAAAAAAGCCACCTAAACGATTATCCAATTGAGAATCTTTATGAAAATATTTTTGCTTCTCATTTCAAGCAATTAGCAATAATTTTTCTCTATAGAATCTATTTAAAAGATACCATAATCATTGGAGCACCCCCCCCCCCCCCCCCCCCCCCCCCCACCCCGCCGCGCGACCCTTCTCTCTGTCAAGCATCTAATACCAAGCACTCATATGAATGCTACTGTGGATCATGCACTATAATGGAACTAAAATTTATATTAGGGGTCAAGTTTGATAGGCCAAGAATGTGTTGACTCCTTGTGATAAATTAACCAATTGATTTAGCCAAGTTAATTAATTAATTTAATTAACATGCAAAATACGTGGTAGCACAAACAAATCACCAATTAACTAGATGCAGCGGAAATTAAGTTAACATGGTGATTTATTTACGAATGGAGAAAATCTACATAGCAAAAACCCCACTGGGTGATTTTAAGGTCACCACTTCCAAGAATCTACTATTATCAAAACAAGCGTTTACAAGTAAAGGAATCCCAGTACCTTATACCAACCTACAGTTGAACCATTACCCCAATATCCAATTGGACTTGTTCTGTAGTGACAATCTCTCATTTTTAATGCATGGTTCCTAGTACGTGACTAACCAATAGATGTGCAAATCTCAGTACACGACTTGATCACCAACTCAAGAAAGATGTTGACTGCAAAGTTCTTCAGTTCATCACATGATAAAGATCACGAAACTCCTTGATCACAATACCCTACGGTGTACAAACACAGTAGCTTCTTCAAGAGAAAGATGAATTAGGGAAAATTCTATCTTCGATCACAATTTGTAAGAACAAAACTTTTCTTCACACTTGCACAACCTTTGATGGCCTTAAAATAATTATTATATATGTTTAGGGTTGTGAGAAAAGAAAACATAAACATATACTCATGGATTGGAGTGAAACCAACTCTGAAAAACTGAATTTCATAAATCTCGACAAATAGGGTATCTATCGAGCTAGTTGTCGAGCTTCCGGCTTCAGCAGCTTTTTAAACCTCGGTAGATGCTAGCTGTCGAGTTTTAAAATCCAGCACTTCTTCGCTTGTTTCTTGGACAAACTTGCATGGCTTTTACACTTGAGTTTGAAACCTTGTTTCTTGAAGTATTAAACACATCCTAGATCTACCCAATTACAAGTAAAATATGTTTTGTCAAAGGATTAGCCAATTCTAGTTTGACATATGTTCCCAACATTAAATCACATATGTCCTAACAAAGTTAAAAATTTTAAAAAGAAAAACTTATTCACAACACAGAGAGAGAGAGAGAGAGAGAGAGAGAGAGAGAGAGAGAGTATTATTAAGTGTACGATTGGGATCCACTTCTTCGACCAATGTTTGGCATTTTTCTTCTACTATTTGCAGGTACCATGTCATGGCTTTTACACTTGAGTTTATTGAAGTATTAAACACATCCTAAATCTACCCAATTACAAGTAAAATGCGTTTTGTCAAAAGATTAATCAATTCTAGTTTGACATATGTTCCCAACATCAAATCACATATGTCCTAACAAAGTTAAAAATTTTAAAAAGAAAAACTTATTCACAACACACAGAGAGAGAGAGAGAGAGAGAGAGAGAGAGAGAGAGTATTATTAAGTGCATGATTGGGATCCACTTCTTCGACCAATGTTTGGCATTTTTCTTCTACTATTTGCAGGTACCATGTCAGTTTATGCTTTATTTGGCTTACTCACCTATATTTAGCTTATTGTTTTACAGTGTCGTTTGGGTTCCAATTCTATAGCCAGTGTTTGGCTTTTTTCTTCTACCATTTGTAGGTTCCACATCCATTTATGCTCTTTTTTTTTTTTACATGACTACTTGCATTTTGCTTATTGTTTTGCAACGTGTGTTTGGGATCCACTTTTTTAGCTAGCGTTTGGTTTTTTTGTTCTTCTGTTTGTGGGTCCCATGTTAGTTTTGCTTTTCTTTTTTTTTTTTTGCCTGCGTGCTTGCATTTAGCTAATTGATCTAAATCGTGCGTTTAAGTTTTTGGGTCCCATGCGTGTTAATTCAAGACAACGATAACATTATTGTCCCTTGTAACAGTCAATTAATGCTACAATAACATTATTGTCCCTTGTAAGTTGTAAACAGTAATATCACTATTTGTGGGTCTCACATTCAATATATTTTTATTCCTCTTTTTTTTTTTTACAATACTTTCATCATAAAAAATAAAATAAAAAGCTTTATTTAAATTTTATTTATAGTATTTTCAGCAAAAAATTAAATAAGTTTTTAAATATTTTTTAATGGAAAGAAAACTAAATAAGTTGTTCCCAAATGTACACTAAGGGTCTGTTTGAGATTCACTTATTTTGCTGAAAAAGAAAACTTTTTTTTGAAAGTACTGTAAATAAAGGTAAAAGTTAATTGAAATAGTATAGTGGAACCCAGGAATATCACTACAAGAAATTTGGTCTTTAGCGACGGCATATAGTCGTCGCTAATACTTTAAATATCATCGCTAATTATATTGGCGACGAAAAATATCGTCGCTAACTTTCGTTAAACGAATTTGGTTACAAAAAAGTTTTTTAGCGACGATATTAATGTCGTCGCAAATACAATACTATTAACGACAACAAAGTTGTCGCTAATAGTGACAGTTGTCGTCATAAATAACTTGAGACCCTAAGACGAAATGTCGTCGCTACTATCTCATTAGTAGTGACAAATTTTTTTGTCGTCGCTAATAGATTATTATTAATGACGACATGTTTGTGGTCAATTGATATATCTTTACTAGCGACGACGCTTGTTGTCGTCACAGATAACGATATATAAGTGACCACAAACATGTCATCACTAAAAATTTCATATTAGTGATGATATTGTTTGTCGTCACTAATGATATGATAAAATATTAGTTATGACAATGGCGTCGCTAATAATATTTTACATTTTTTTTTTCTTTAAAATTTACATTCTGAAATTTACATGGGTATCTAATGAGAAATAATAAAAAATCATAAACCACAATCCCACACATCACAAATCTTCAATCACAAATACTCATGTAAGCTTAACAATGGCTCAATCAATAACTACTAATAAGGAAAAACAATACCCAAGTTCAATATTATATACATAATTTAAATTCAAATCTACCATCTCAAATGCAAATCAAATAATAACAAATTCTTCAAGAAGATATACAACCATGCTTGCAATGAAATGTATCTCCTCTCAAAATCACCAGTAACCCAAGGCATGCGACATTTTAACCTGAAATAAAAAGAATAAACAAATGTAAATGTCAACTAAAGTAAATGACAAAAATGCATACAAAATAGTTTTAATATCCAAATAAAACTTTAACATTTTTATTTTTCAAAAGTACCATAGTTGAGAAGATATGAAATCTTTATGTATTTAACAAAACTTAACTTGCATCAAAACTCAACTTAATCTTCATCCCAAAGATCTCCAATAGATTCATCATTGCTAGATAAATCTTTTTCCTGATTTGAGCTTAAAACATCATCATCACTATATATTTCTTCTTCATGGTTGGAGTTTGTATCTCATTCCTCATTAGACAAGTCATCATTGATGAACATACTTTCATCAAGTTGTACATATATATCATCAACAACTATTAAGGCCCCCAAATTTATTGCTGTCACATCATCTCTATGTAACAGAGTTGAGTCTTCATCATTTTCTTGTTGAATTATTACATTAACCCTAATAAATTCACTTTCTTGATATACCTCATCACTATTATCTTCTTTATTTTTTTCATGCATCCAACTTCATTTTATCCATTTTTATGTTCCTATCATAATTTCAACAAACACATTTTTACTTGAAGTGGGTCAATGAGTTAAACAAGTTCTCTAACAATTGAATTTAGTAAGTTATTCTAGAGAATTTTCCATCATTCAAGTATTATCAACAAGAGAGTTTACATGCATTAATATTTCATGTTGTAACAATTAAAACAACTAATAAGATTATTAAAAAGCTAAATGATAATTCATAGATGTAATAGAAGTCAACTACTTACCAAGTATAACCCAACTTTCTTCACAAGGTTGCTACTTCTTGTAAACTAGCCCGCTTTATAGGAATACCAGCAATAGCTTTGAGTTGAATACAAATCCAAGCATCAAATGAAAAAGTGGGACAAAATAAAGGATAGAGAACTCTATGGTAGCTCCAAGAACCCAACAGTGAGTTAAAAATATAATATTTTTTAAAAGAAAAATTAAAATAATAAATGATCAAATGACTAAGCAATGAGAAGTGAAAATGAATGATGAAGTTTGGAATTTTTGGACCACAAGATTTTCAATTCAGACATACCCATTATTAAAAAAAAATGTCAAGGTAAATAAGCCAATGCCAAGCATCACATAAGGTCTTATAATAACTACTGAGTATCCCAACCCCAGCACATACGTGGATTTCAAACAAATTAAAATAAAATTATATACTAGTTACTATACAATGCTCTAGTTAATTAATTTATTTGAGACTTTCGATTATATTTTACACATCTAGGAACAAAGTTGTAACACCATAAAAATGACTTCTTTTATAGAATTAATTTTGAGAGAAACATGATCATACCAAATTGAGATAGTCAAGATGAAGGTATCGGCAAGAATGAGATTTAGCTATAGCTGAAAAATGTTGCAGATGTCAATGCCAAGCTCTTATAATGTATAAATTTCATCAAAAAAAAAAAATGTATAAATTTTGAGCTTATAATCCCCTGCTATATTAGTATGTCACTATTTTAGATCCTCATGTAAGTGTGAATTAATTAGGGGAATCAATATAAAAAGAGGATGTATCCAATTACTACCTTAATAGTGCACACAAAAACAATTGGAAGAGTACTGCCTAGGTCAGCTATGGAATGCTTTTCCTGCCAATAGTCAAACTATATATTTATTGTTAGGTGCATCATAGCACCATGGGTCCAGCCCACACCTTATCAAAGCTCTAAATGAGCTTGTCTTGCAAGCTTGTAGAAAAGTCAGCCTTCATTAAATGAGACATGACTTGATGTGGGACACGTTGGCTTTTGGCTGAAGCAAACAAAGGCCACTTGGCCAGAGTGTGAGAAGAAACACACTGAGAGAGAGAGAGAGAGAGCTGAAGTATTGTGAGTTCCACAGAGCAAGCAAGAAACACAGAGATATTCAGCCATTTGAGGTGCAGTCTGAATGAAGAAATATAGAGATACACAGTGAGAATATGAGAGAGAATATGAGAGAGTGAAAAAGAAGAATGTGACATTTTTCTTTGCTCAAGCTATACACATAAGGAAGAAAAATTGGTAGAGTCCTTTTGGAGTTTTTGAGTGCTACAATTAGGGAGAGTGGGAGTATTCAGAGGAAGATTTGGCTATTGATTTTGTGGTGAAATTGTATTTATCCTTGAAATTATTTGTCATATATCTAATTTATTGTGGACTCAAGCTTAGCACAAACTTAAGAGTTGTAATTTCTATTTCACAATGAATATTTTTCAGAGTTGCTCCGTGATTTTTCCCTCCACACTAGGGTATTTCACGTAAAATTTGGCATTCTTTGGTGGATGTGCTTATGTGATACTTGCTAGAATTTTTTTGTTTCCATAATATTACTATTACTTAATAGTCACTCATTTTAATTCACACATAGACATTAAGGGGATTTAAAAACTTTTCCCCAACATTTACATTAAGGGTTTTAGATAGTACAAAGGCAGAAACTTTAGTAAAAAAATTGTGCCTTTTTTTATAAATAGTTATCAAATTCTGGAGTTTCTTGAAATTTCCACACAGTGATGAATACAAACATATTTTAAAGGACCCAAACACGTTTTAAATGACCCTGTCAAACAACTTTTTTTTCTTTTTTTTTGGGGTGCAATTGTCAAATATATAAGCAATTGTTTTTTCAGAGTCAATGAAATATATAAGCAGAAGGATTCAGTGACTTGTCTAGGCTTAAGTTGGAATGAAGCACATATTCGTAGTACCATAACCATTAATTACCAAAAAAAAAAAAAAAAGCATTAGCAATTAAGGCATGTAGTACGGTAGCTAAATCCCAACTCTATCTTTGATTTATTATATTATATATTTATTAATTTAATGACAAAAACAAAACAAAAAAAGAAAAGTCATACCTAAGGTCCCACTGATTGGAGCAAACTTTAATATGAAATCTGTAAAAAAAATTGAAAAGCGAGCCAACATTACGAACACTAATACGAACAAGAAGTAAAGGAAAAAAAAAATGAAAACACAAATGAGAGAAGAGAGAAGAGAGACAATACCTGGAAAGTGGCTAAGAGATGGTCAACGGCAGTGGATCTACAGGTTCTGCAGGTGTTAAAGAGATGATTCGTAGTAGGCCTAAAGGTTCAGTGGGTGTGTGAGAGGGATGGAGAGAGATGATGAGTGATAAGTGGGTAATTGGGTACTGACCGAGAAAGAGTTGGAGATTATGGCTCATGGGACTTTAATTCAGTTACTTTATTATTATTATTTTTATTTACATTTCATGAGTTATTGTGACAAAAAAACTATATCTTGTGACATTAACTTGTCACAATAGGCCTTTTTTTTTTTTTTTTTTTTTTTTTTTTGAGGAACTATCACAATAGGCCATCTATTGTGAGAGACTTAGGTTGCCTTCGTTAAAACACAATATTGTGACAAACTATTTTGTTTAGTCACAATATAGTTTTATATTTTACTAATAAAATTTTTGGTGGAGATACAATAATTTATAAATTGACAAAATTGTCCAAACTAATAAATTTTATTTTACTCTTGAAAATAACTTAAAATTTAAAAAACCAAGAAACCTCTAAAATACCCCGAAACTACTCAAATGAAAAAAAATATATATTTGGAACAACCAAAATGACTAAAATGTACTGCGAATGTCTAAAATACCCCTAAAACCTTCAAAATGACCACAATACCCCCAATTTTTTTTAAATGACCAAAAAAACCCAAAATCACTAAAATGACCAAAATACTACCAAAATTTCTAAAATGACCAAAAATACTCTCGAAACTTCTAAAATGACCAAAATAACCGCAAAAATCTAAAATAACCAAAATACCCCTAAACCTTTAAAAGGACCAAAATACTCCTGAAACATAAAAAATAATCAAAATACCTCCAAAACCTCTAAAATAAGCAAAAATACATTGAAACTTCTAAATACCTCAAAACCACTAAAATGACCAAAATACCCTTGGAACCACAAAAATGACTAAAATGTACTATGAATGTAAAAAAAAACTCCTGAAACCTCCAAAATGACCAAAATACTTTGGAAACAACTAGAATGACCAAAATGCACACAAAACTACTAGAATACCCCTAAACCTAAAAATTTACTAAAATAACCTCAAAACTTCTAAAATATCCAAAATACCCTAAAACCTCTAAAGTGACAAAAATGCCACTGAAACCTCTAAAATGAAAATTTTGGCCTTTTAAGAGTTTAAGGAGTATTTTGTTCATTTAGTAAATTTTGGTCATTTTAGATATTTCAAGGGTATTTGGGTCATTTTAGATATTTCAAGGTTTCAGGGTATTTCAGTCATTTTAAAGATTTCGAGAGTTTTTTTTTTTTTTGGTGTCAGTTTAGAGGTTTTAGGGTATTTTTAGTCATTTTAGAGATATCAAGAGTATTTTGGTTATTTTAGAGGTTTGGGGGTATTTGGGTCATTTTAGATGTTTTGAGAGTATTTTGGTCATTCTAGTTGTTTTGGGGATATTTTGATCATTTTAGAATATACTTATATAGCCTTGGGGGCATATGTCTCATTATATCTTACATGCATCAAGAATAAGACATGTTTAGATTGATGGTTTTGATTTTATAGGATAAAAACAAAAATAACTTTAGTTTGAAAACCATTTGAAGACCCCACAATTAGTAAGGGTTAAAGTCAAGATAAATTGGAAATCTCATGTTTGATCCAAGGGAGAACCTACTAGTATCTTCCCTTAAAAAATGAATTTTTGAAAATTAGTATTTTTTATGGAAAATATAATTTAAAAGGTAGTGCTTTGAACTAATACTTCTGTCACTCCAATATGTGATTCAAGGGAAAACATAACTTTAAAGGAAGTAATTTGGGGAACATAGTTTCAATTGGATGTTAAATTATGAGAACAAGGATAACTGAATCTTCATAGGACCACATGGCATGTGACCATCATGCTCCAATTCATATTCAAATCTTGATCATTGGATTTCAAGAGTATGATGGTGACATATTGGTGTTGGTAAAATTTGAGACCAATTGGATGGTAAGATTAAGATAACAAAGCCATACAAGTATGCAACACATGTCCATCATGCACCATAATTAGATCTAGAATTTGATTGTTGGATTTGAAAAGTGTAATGAAAGGTTAATTCTAGCAAATTATGGTCACAATCGAATAGTTGGATTTAGAGAAAGATGCGGTCAAAGTTTAGTTAAACTTGGTCAAACTTAATAGATGGTCCTGAGACTGTTGGAAATTTTGACGGTATTTTGGTCATTTTAGAGGTTTGGGGAACATAATTTTAATCGAATGGTTAAATTATGAGAACAAGGATAACTGAATCCTCATGGGGCCATATGGCATGTGACCATCATGCTCCAATTCATATTCAAATCTTGATCAATGTATTTCAAGAGTATGGTGACATATTGGTGTTGATGAAATTTGAGAATAATTGGATGGTCAGATTGAAAGAACATAACCATACAAGTACACAACATATATCCATCACGCGCTATACTTAGATTTGAAATCTAACTATTGGATTCGAAGAGTGCAATGAAAGGTTAATTCTAGTAAATTATAGTCACAATCAAATGGTTGGATTTAGAAAAATGTGTGGTCAAAGTTTAGTTAAAGTTGGTTAAACCTGGTCAAACCCGGTCAAACTAAATAGATGGTCCCGAGACCACTGGACTTAGTGAAATTCATATTCGAATCTTAATCATTGGGATTGTAGAGTATGGTGACATATTGGTGTTGGTGAAATTTGAGAACAATTAGATGGTAGATTGAGAGATTATAGCCATATAGGTACACAACACATGTCCATCACAATCCATCCTTAGATTTGAAATCTAACCGTTGGATTAAAAGAGTGCAATGAAAGGTTAATTTTAGTAAATTATGATCACAATCAAACGGTTGGATTTAGAGAAATGCACGGTCAAAGTTTAGTTAAAGTTGGTCAAACTTTATAGATGGTCCCGATACCACTGGACTTGGTGAAATTCATATTCGAATCTTGATCATTAGGATTGAAGAGTATGGTGACATATTGATGTTGATGAAATTTGAGAACAATTGGATGGTCAGATTGAGAGATCATAGCCATAAATGTACACAACATATGTTCATCACATGCCATCCTTAGATTTGAAATTTAACCATTGGATTCAAAGAGTGTAATGAAAGGTTAATTTTAGTAAATTATAATCACAATCAAACGGCTAGATTTAGAGAAAGAGGTAGTCAAAGTTTAGTTAAAATTGGTCAAACCCGATTAAACTTAATAGATGGTCCTGTGACCACTGGACTTGGTGAAATTTATATTCAAATCTTGATCATCAGAATTGAAGAGTATGGTGACATATTGGTGTTGGTGAAATTTGAGACCAATTGAATGGTCAGATTAAGAGAACATAGCCATACAGATATACAACACATATCCATCTCACGCCATACTTAGATTTGTAATTTAATCGTTAGACTTGAAGAGTGTAAGGAAAGGTTAATTCTAGTAAATTATGGTCACAATCAAACAGTTGGATTTAGAAAAATGTGCAGTCAAAGTTTAGTTAAAGTTGGTCAAACCCGGTCAAACTAAATAGATAGTCCCGAGACCACTGGACTTAATGAAATTCATATTCGAATCTTAATCATTGGGATTGTAGAATATGGTGACATATTGGTGTTGGTGAAATTTGAGAACAATTAGATGGTAGATTGAGAGATTATAGCCATATAGGTACATAACACATGTCCATCACACGCCATCCTTACATTTGAAATTTAACTGTTGGATTCGAAGAGTACAATGAAAGGTTAATTCTAGTAAATTATGGTCACAATCAAACGGTTGGATTTAGATAAATGCACGGTCAAAGTTTAGTTAAAGTTGGTCAAACCTGGTCAAACTTAATAGATGGTCACAATACCACTGAACTTGGTGAAATTCATATTCGAATCTTGATTATTAGGATTGAAGAGTATGATGACATATTGATATTGATGAAATTTGAGAACAATTGGATGGTCAGATTGAGAGATCATAGTCGTAAATGTACACAACATATGCTCATCACACGCCATCCTTAGATTTGAAATCTAACCATTGGATTCAAAGAGTGTAATGAAAGGTTAATTCTAGTAAATTATAATCACAATCAAACGGCTAGATTTAGAGAAAAAGGCGATCAAAGTTTAGTTAAATTTGGTCAAACCCAGTTAAACTTAATAGATGGTCCTATGACCACTGGACTTGGTGAAATTTATATTCAAAACTTAATCATTAGGATTGAAGAGTATGGTGACATATTGGTGTTGGTGAAATTTGAGACCAATTGAATGGTCAGATTAAGAGAACATAGTCATACAGATACACAACACATATCCATCTCACGCCATACTTAGATTTGAAATCTAACCGTTGGACTTGAAGAGTGTAATGAAAGGTTAATTCTAGTAAATTATGGTCACAATCAAACTATTAGATTTATAAAAAGGCATAGTTAAAGTTAGTCAAACTCGATCAAACTTAATAGACAGTCTCGAGACCACTAGACTTTGTGAAATTAGGTTTAGTGGGAAGGTTTTCAGTGGATTATTGGGTATTGGAGTAGTTGTTAGAAAATGTTAATAAAGAAATAATTTTGAAAATAATGAACATCTTGTTAACATTGACTTAGATAAAATTGATTAGGCAAAATGATGAAAAAATTTATTATTTTGGCTCATATATCATGTATTATTACTTCTGATTTTAATTAATATGAATATGTATGTTATAAATATATTTTAATTTGATTTATTTACTTACTTTTGGTAAATATCATTACATAATTGATGATTGAATTGGTTATTAGTTGAATATATTATGAATTTATAATAAATATACCTTTCATATATTTATAATGAATTTATTAGTTTGGTAAATATTGACTAATACCTTTCTTATGACACATGATATAGAAAAATAAAAAATTGATTCACGATACGATTCACATTTTGATAACTATGAGAATTAGTCAGTATTTTGAGTGGAATCAGAACTTTCTCAATTTTTATTATTTTTATCGACTTCAAGTTTCAAATGGGTAACATTATGATTTGAGAGTATATTGAAGCAACAAGCCCTCCGTTGTCTCATATTTTCTTCTTCTTTTTTTAACGGATTTGAAAGTTTTAAACTACTTTGGAGGCTTCAAGTTTATTTTGGTCATTATATAAGTTTAGGGGTATTTTGGTCATTTTGACGAGGTTAATGGTATTTTAATCATTTCAAACATTTTAAAGGAATTTATGTCATTTTAAATATTTTAAGAGGCATTTGGAGGATTTGATTAAAAAAAAAATCATATTATATCAAAATTGTTTTGGCCACATATTAGTGATGACAATCTTTGTCTTCATTAAAAGATCCCTTACAGCGACGACCTAATTCGTTGCTAATATAAAATCTGCTTCCCTCCAATAATTCTCACCATTTTTTGAGAGTGAAAATTTTACCCTCCATTATATTTAGGTAGATATATTTGCAACGACATGTTGTGTCATCGCTAATAGCCTTTCGCTAATAGCCTTCTAATAGCGACCACCAATGTGTCATCACTGATAAATAAAGCATATATATAACATATTTACTATGAATTTTTGGCCACATAACTGTGACGAAACATAAGGTCGTCACTAAAGATGATTATTAGTTATGATAGATGTCGTCGTTAAAATACCTTATTTTAGCGGTATAAATGTCGTCACAACAAAATTTATTGTCATTGCTAAAAGTTTCCCTCCATTTTCCAAAAGTGAATAAAATTTCCTCCATGGCATTAGCAACGACTTATTAGTGACTACCTTAGTGTTGTCGCTACAATACACTTATTAGTGATGACCATATATTTTCGTTGCTAATGTATGCTTAATAGTGACGATTTTTTGGTCGTCGCTAAAACATTGGTCGTAAAAGACCAAAATTCTTGTAAAAATAATAGTAGCAAAAGACCACTTAATCATGCCAAACGGACACTAAGAATCCATTTTTGGAACGATTTATTTAGCTGAAACTGAAATTTTTTTTATTGAAAGTATTGTAGATAAAGCTAAAAGGTAGCTGAAATAGTACAGTGAGACCCATGAATAGTACTAAAAAGTGTAATGAGACTCATGAATACAAAATATAAGCTAAATAATAAAAAAAAATCTGGCTTTTTAAGCCAATACTAAACACAACCTAAGTATGTTTTTAAACATCATTGAACATATGTTATCGTTTTATATATAGTAAAATTTACATCAAAATATTGAACATATTACATATGTTATTGTTTCTATCATATTTTCACTGTCGGGCCAACAGTGAGATGGTGAATTTCATTATATTGATTAACAGGATATATACAACCATAATCTAAGATCAATGTTCTAAGTAAGGAGATATTAATTTTCTTAGGTTCAAATCTTGGAGTTTTTCTAGAAGGATTAGAATCTAAAGTTTCAGTATTTTATATAACTTCTATAGTAATACCTTCTAAATTTTGGACACTTTCTCACTTAAAAGTGTACACTCTTAAAATATGCATCAATAATAGATGACTTGCTCATAATTTACTTCTACTTTGAAACCTAAATTTATTTACATTGATCACAATGGATATTTTAAAAATAAATTTAGATAATCATTTAAATAATGACCAGATGTATAATTTTATGTGTACCTATTTTGAATGAGGTACGTGTGGCATAAAAATTATCTTAACAATGAAAAATGAAATATCGTTCCTTTAAATAATTTGATAGTAAATGTTTTAAAATGTTAAGAGTCTATCCAGTAAATTTTTATATGATTAGTTTAACTTTAGCATGTGCATTCTATTTAGCTCAACTTGTTGTGGAGTATTTTGTTGTTGAATAAAGATCCCGATTTCATATCTTGCTTATAACAAAATATCAATTGATATCTTGGTTAGATGGTAATTAAAGAGCAATTATTATAGAACAAATATCATAAGTCTCTCTCTCTCTCTATATGATTAGTTTAACTTTAGCATGTGCATTCTATTTAGCTCAACTTGTTGTGGAGTATTTTGTTGTTGAATAAAGATCCCGATTTCATATCTTGCTTATAACAAAATATCAATTGATATCTTAGTTAGATGGTAATTAAAGAGCAATTATTATAGAACAAATATCATAAGTCTCTCTCTCTCTCTCTCTCTCTCTCTCTCTCTCTCAAAAGCTATGGGGTATGAGCCCCCTTCCCCTCTGCCAATGTGCAATAGATTTCAAGTTCAAGATATATACTCCCGTCATACAATTTATTAGGAATTTCATGGGATGTTACCATTGGTTCTCCTATTCTAACTGATGAGTTAAACCTCAAAGAATAACATAATCGGTTGGGACGCCATGGCTCATAGAGCGAAAGTTGTTAACAGAAGACCCATGCTGTTGGAATGAAAGGCATGCATTAATGTATATCATTAAGTTACTCTGAGCTTGTTATATGTAAGACCAAGTGCAATACAATGCTCACGATTTTCTTCTTCGTATTTTTAGATTTTCATATTCGAATTTTCTTATTAGTGCATCCAGTTTAGGACAATACAGAATGCCCAAACACCCAAAAGTCCTTGAACCTGAATTCTCGTTGTTTGCTTCTTGCGATGGTCCATGATCTTCTTTGTCCTTAGCAAGTGTCAGATTGCCAAAGACAATGAGGAAAATGGGGTCCCTAACATAAAATCAAGCTTTATATTGTCACTGCTATTTGCACCTGTGAAGTACTTGAAAAGAATTCATTTTCCCATCCACATATAAACTTCCAAAGTTTAACAAGTAACAACATCTGTTTGCTCATTTAGTGGCTACTGCAGATGCAGACATAAAATGGGAAACTGACAGGTTGTTCCTTTGCTTAGTATCGACAAATTTCAATCAATTTTAAGAATATCATCGTGTCGGCCACTCAGTTTTTCACATAAGCTCGTGTGCCTAAACTTAGCAATATTTATTGAATCATTATTGAAAAGTTCTCTCCCTCTTTTTTTGTTTTTTTTTTTTAGAATCAATTATTGAAAAGTTCTCTCCCTCTTTTTTTGTTTTTTTTTAGAATCAATTATTGAAAGTTCTCATTAAACCTATTCTGTCTCTTAAAGGATTGTGGAAGGCAGATTGGAAAATAAATTAAGAGGGTTTAGGTTGCATAAATATTGGAGAAATTCAGTTTCAAATTCATCGCCCTTTGAGATTTTTATTTTATTTTTTTGATAATTTGATAGTTAGGAGTAGAGAGATTTGAACGCCAGATATCTCTATTTGAAATATTAAAAAGTATCAGTTAAATTATAAAACTCAATTTTTAATAGCTTATTTGGAAATTCTAAATCACTATAACCCAACTTTATTAGCCACTAAAAGCATTATAATATAAAAAATAAAAAAAACTAATGTGACCGATGAAAACCAAAGAAAGTAATAAAATAGAGTGATGATGAAAAAGAAAAAAAAAATGCTAGGTTATATAAAGAAAGAGAAAGAAAATGATGAAAACAAAAAGAAAAAAAAATTAGAAACAGTAGGAAAGAAAAAGTTCAGGCATGATTAGGAAGAAATTAAACAGAAGATGAGAAAAGGAAATGAAAGAGAAAAAAAAAATTATTGTGGTGGAGCCCAACAATTTGTTTCTATGTTTATATTGCTGAATGAAAGGGACAATTCTTATTTTAGTTTCAGAAAATGAAAAATATATTTCATAGATTATTTATAAAAAAGAAATTCCAAATACACTCAAAAACTGCAAAATTCATTTGGCTTTATGAAAATATATGAAATATATTCTGTGCGGACTATGGCCCAAAGTAACGAGTTGGGCCTTGGGCCTGTCCGAGGATGCCAGCTTGTTCGAGGAGGCAACGTGGCTTAGGCGATCCATGTTAAGTCTATCACGGGAAACAAAGAAAAAAGGTCCGAGGAGGAATTCCTCCTCAGACACTGAAAATCCGGAGCGGAGGTACGTCCAAGCCACTGAAGTCCATCCCCTAAATACGTGAAAAGGAAGGAAACACAAAATATCTAAGCAAAAACTGCTACCACTACATTGAATGCACTACAACTACTTTCCTGGCCGCATTAATGTGGAGAAGACCCCTGAACAGTGTTACCTTAGTTACCACAACTCACAAAGAACTGAAAGAGATGTCTAATGGGATGAGTGCTCAAGTGGAGGCTTGGATGATCCACAATTGTAAAGCCCAGATGATAAGGAAGGGCCTATATAATGTATAGAAGCCCTTATAAGGATGGAGACGGAGAAAAGGAAGGTAGAATACTGTAGCATGCAAAGAAACCCTAATGTACTGGTCTGTATACACAAATTAAGTTTTTAGTCTCTTCAGACCGTGAGATCTTTCAACGTAATGGCTTTTGTTCTTGTCCATGTGTACCTTTATCCCATGCAAGCCTCTGTTTAACTTATCTAAATCTAATTCTTTGACCCATACTCTATAAAATTCATTGTGTTGGATTTTTTTGGATCAAGACTTCACAAGATAGGGGTTTGGGCTCCAAACTGTCCCCACACATTCCTAATAAAATTACCAAACTGACCTGAGTGGTTATCTCCTATATCAAGTTCAAAAATATAAAAGAGAGTAATTAATCAATATAATATTGATAGTTTTAAAATCCATGAGTAGTTAATCTAATATTCATAGGTCCAAGCTCCAAGACTTAAATAATTTTTGGCATAAATCCCATCATATTATATCAAAGTCTTTATGAGAAAAACTTTTAACACATTATAATTTTTTGGATCAAGTGGTTTTCTTTATATTATCTCAAGACTTTACACACAAAAATTCTCAATGTTAAACTTTTTAATAATAAAAGAAATTAAAGGGGGTGGGGAGGGAATAATGTGGCATCACCTTAAAGTTGTTTTATTGGCTTAGGTATGTTTGGTACAATTTTTTAAATAAGTTGGCTTGTGTTTTTTTATCCAATTTATGTATAATTTTTTAAAAATTCACATTTTTTTTAGATACAAATATAATTTTATTAAACTTATTTTTTTAATCAAAATAAATCATTGTAAATAAGCTATCCGGAAAACACACGTTAGATTCCATCAACTATCACGATTCATTAATGGTTAAACTATTGGTTCTTACAACATAGTTGTCTTCCGCAAGTCCACTCCAATATTTGTCAGTAAGAGTTGACATGGTCGCCCTCAAAATCTAGGATAATATTTCAGGTATATCAGTTTTCTGGGTCGATATATTGACATTAAAAAAACTTCCAGATTTGGAAGGTAGAATAACTAACATAGCAGTGATGAATAGCCTAACCTTGTCCAGAGAAAATATTTATAATTAAGCGAACGAGAGAGAGATGAAGGCAGTAATAGCATGCAGATGAGCAATTTGGCAATTTGGGTATAGGATAACATATTGAAAAGAAACAGATGACAAGTTGAAATTTCTTGATAACCAAAACCACATTGCAAGTTGCAACAGTTTGTGGGAGCTAGGGAGAGAGATGAAGAAAGGATTAAGAAGAAAATTATCAATTTGGCTGAAGGATAACTTATAAAAAAAGAAGGAGAAGACAGTTTCTGAACTTTATTCATGGACAGAACAGGTTGTTACAATTAAAGAAGAATAAGTGCAATCAGATACATAGTTACGTAGGTTGCTCATATTGCATTCTACATATTTCTGCAGCAACTTTTATAGTTGGCTATATGTCTCATATTCAATTTTTCAAAACAGAATTACAGAGTCTGCATATATTAAAGGGTGGAAATATGCCTTACGTTTTTTTTGGATAACAAATTTATCTGGTGGAGGGTTTTACTCGTCCATGTTGATCTGCAGATGATCCATGAATTTTGGTTATTATTTTGATTTGGGATCGATGAGTGCTGCATCCTTGAAACGCAAATGAGTCAATTATAAGATGAGTTGGGATTGATGTTGTATAGTCTTATTGCCTGACTTGGTGTTCCAACGTGGGATCAAGTTCCGATCAAGTTTTTTTCATGAATTTGTTTCAGACTTATATAGTAGACAGCCCTACAGGTTGATTAATTTGCAAGCGGGTCTGAATTATAACCTCATTTCATGTCACCCCAACTTGTCATTAAAAAAAAAAAATGACCGCTAAAAATTGGAAAATGGTTTAATGCATAGCTTCTTGTTGAAAACAATTAGCAATTTTTTTATGTACTTCGGTTTTCAATCAATTTTATTTGCTGAATTGTTATTAAAAATAAAAATAAAAATAAAAAGAGTACAAAGAATAAAAGAAATAGCATGGTTTCTGACATGCTCACAGCTTCACAGGGAGTCACACCCCTCTCCCCAAACTTTCTTACTTCCTATACGACCCTCTTTAAGTGTGCTTATTTCTTGATAAGGCTATATGGAAAGTGGAAACGATTTTCATAATTAATCTCTCTTATCTCAATATATATGTGGTAGATTTGTACTTTCAAAATCATTGTTATGGATAAAGAGACCTTATACTCACCTGATCATCAAGGAGGACTAATTAAAATAAACAAATGAAACTTGTGTGTATGTGTAAGAATTATTAATTGGTCAGGGCAAGCGCCATATAAAGATATATTACCCGTTTGGATTGCGTCTGAGTCTTGCGTGTGTGTTGCAACTTTTTTTTTTTTCCCTTTCAGAAGTGTGTTTTTGTAGTTTTATGTCACACTAGTGGGTTCTATGCACTGTTCATAGGACTTATAAATCTTTTTTTCAGCAACTTTTTTATTAAAATAGCTCCCACAGTACTATTCACATATTTAAAAATTATTTTGTTACAGTGTTTTTAATTTTCAGTAAAATAAGCGATATCTAAATAGACCCATAATTTTTTTTTTTAAACTAAGTTTTTCACGAAGCTCAGGTGAGAGTATCAACCAACAGATAAAAGGAATATCAAACGATAAGTTCAGTTGACTGGGCTGTTAGTATGAACAACAAATTATCTAAAAAAGAGGTGGCTGGGCTATCATATTATAGATAACCTCGGAAAGCACATGGTCCGATGAAAGGCACTATGCTTGAAGTTGGAAAAGTACATTGCTCAGATGCTCTCCTGTATTAAAATTAATTATTGATTATTGAACATGTCTGTACTTTGTTTCGATTATATTTCCTCCGAGAAAAGTTTATAAACATAAAAAATTTTATACTTGCTAGTGTGGCAGATTGTTAATGATAAGTAAAAAAGTAATATTAGCAATAAGTCTGATGAAAACTAATAAAAGTTTGTTAACTTAATTGTTAATAAAAAATTTTTGTGTGTAGCATTGCTCTTCCTTAATTAGAAGTGTGTTGAGCGTGACTTAATTTACTAATCTAATGCATTGCAACTCTCTAACCCTCACTTATCCATTCTAGAAAATATAAAAGTCGGTATCATCTTTGTAATGTTAAGGAAAATCTGGTAGGTTTAATTTTAGCATCAGTTCATTGTATGACATTTGCTGGAGTATAAATTTCAAGTTTATTGGTGTATTTTATTTATTGTAAAAGTGGTTCAGTCCAAGCCAAAAAAACTATTCAAAGACTACTGAGTTTCGTTATTCTCAAGATAAAGAATTAATGATCTTTTGTCCATATATCATAATGAATTTCTAAGTGAAATTTGTTCACCAGAAACTAGGCATTCAAAACTTCAAAATGGACATAACTTTGACCTAATTTGAATTTAAATAAGTGAGATATAATATACTCGCTCAAGCGAAGATCGAGCAAGAATTTTGTGATATATATCCAAATTAAGCTGGAAAATAGATTTCTACTACGTTATAACCATATTTGGTGTTCCTATATAAACCATATTGTTGCGCAACTTTTAAAAGCAAGAAAGACAGCTATATTAGAGCTAAATTAACAAGTCTAATTGCCTTTCTTCTTGGGCCTAAACAAAGAAAAGCAAGCCACAACTTGTGCTATTCAGAGAGAACACATTATAACTTTTCATTTTTGTACATCATAGAAATTTTTTTTGTTCTTTGTACACTCATCTTGTGATACCAAAAGGTTGTTTAAGAGTTTGAAACCACATAGTTTTATTCTAGTGAGTTTACTATAGATTAAATCTTCAAGGAAGTGCCTTGGAGTACGCTAAATATTTTGGTTCGTTGATGTAGACGTCTTGTTTGTGAATAGATCCATATAAGAAGAAGTTCAAAGTTCTAAAGCTATTGTGGATCATATAGGTGAGTAGTTTACTAGGTCTATAAAGTATATATACAAAGGTTTTGTTCTAAATTGTAAAATTCCTTTTATAGTAAATTTTCATTGTTGGGGTAGGTATCCTTGTAGTAGTTTTTCCTTTGAAGAGTTCTTCATCAGTTTTCTAGTCTAGCACCAAATTTTCGTGTCTTTCTTGCTTTATTATTATTATTTCTTTATTCAGTCTATAGTGATAAATAATTATTTTGCGAATCACATAATTGAGATAAATTGATAATATAATTAATAATTACGCTGTAAATTACCTAAGGGGTCTAAACCGCATTCAATTATATCAATACAACAAGCGCAGAGTTTCTTAGGCAATCAGGGCAAGAATCTAAAACGAAATCAAAACCTAGATACTCTCAACTTACGCTAGCTACTCTCAACAAGCAAACAGAGGGATTGAAAAGTAAAAACTACTTTCAGATATTTCTCTATTCTATTGTTTTAAATACAAATTTTATTAAAGCTCGATCATATATATTGGTAACTTATTTTCTAGACTAAGAGTTCGACATGACAGTGAATTGTCAACTAAAAAGCAATCTTCTAAATGATGTTTAGACTTAATTTGTCTAATAAATCTTTTTTTCGAAGAACTTTTGTCTAAACCTTGTGTACAAGTCAATTGACATGCAGACCGTATTATCACTTATGTAGTTATGTGTTCCAATTTCTTGGGTTGCATCCAGATGACACCATACCTTATTGCATGCTTGTATGCTAATTTTAGAAGGAAATTATAACTAGAAATCCATTGTAATTCCTAAGGATTGGTTCACACGCATACGAATGCAATGGTGTGTTGGGAATGGGTAACCTGTAGTCAAAGCTTTCCCCTGTATATCTGCTAATGCTTTTTGTGTTTATTCAAATTCAAAAAAAAAAAAAAAAAAAAAAAAAAAAAAAATGATACTTTTTGTGCCTGGGTGCAGACCTAAATCATGACATCAGTTACTGATGCAACCTCTGTCAAGGTGTTAGACGGACTCCCCTTGATTACATATGCCAATAATTACCAAATGGATCCGATCTCACACAGTCACACTTATGTTGTTCTAGTCATCTTTTGTAAAAATAAATGGGAAAACAACGATTTACATCTTAAAATTCAGGCAGTAAAATCCTTATAATAACACCAAGGGTATTCATATTACTATTGTCAATAATTCTATATTTTGGCATTTGGGTTTTTGGTTTTGGGCTATCCATAATAGGCGCTCATATGGGTAGCCCAAATGCCCAATATTCCTAAAGAACTTAGCCCTAGGGCTTGAGTATATGAGATTTAAGTGCATTGTTCTAGACAAATGGTACAACGGCTAGATATCAGCTAAAAGAATTGTACACACATAACTAATGGTGTAGGAGTGGAATAATTAATGTCCCCATTAGAAATATTATGTTTCTTTGACCCAAGGATCTTGGTGAAGAAACTAGTGCAAGATAAAGTTTGCTTATTTAGTATGCGCATTGAGGTAAGCGGTAGTCCATGCACACTACTCCCCTCACCTTTATTCACTGATGAAAGTGTCCATTTTTTTTATAAATTTCCATGTTTCTTGAGTATCCCCAACTCATTAGCGTTCTCTTTACATATTGTACCCTTAATCCATGTGACACTTTCATCAATATCTTTAAGCTATTGGATTTATGAAACTCATTTGATTGTATTTGTTTGCAACTTTTGATTGTACCTTTTGCCATGAGATTGCCACATTGACCCTGTGAATGGAGAAGGAATTTGCATACATATATATTGTGATATTAATTACGATTATTAATTTTCAATGACGTCCCTATCCAAGGGGGCAATACACGAGTAGCTGTCCTTCCTGTTTTGATGATCTTATCAGGAAGGAAGCTTGTTGTTTTTTTTTTTGTTGCTTAATAAAGTCTTGATTTATAAAAAATAAAAAATAAAAAATAAAGGGGGGGGGGGGGAGATACACGGCCACATGGTAGTGTACCCTTCTTCCTAAAGGAGCAACACACTGGACATGACATTTATTTATTTATTTTATATTGTGCATATTCATACTATTCTTATAAATTGAGCAATAAATTAGGTACATACAACTATCTTGTTTTCCTTGTTTGGTCTAAATTTTGACTTTGAGGTCATTAAATTTATTGTCTTAATAAAAATTTTTGGAGACCCTTCCTGATAGTTTATCTATATGAACCTAATACCTTTTGTTATTCCTAGATAATGGTGTATGAATTATCACTTATTGGGCTTAAAGCTCATTCCCGTTGTTTCAAAATTTTTTTTTCTTTTAGATTAGCTGTTCATATTCTTAGTGACATGAGGCTGCTGGAATGTGATCACAATATTACTAGGGACACCTAAAGGGACGGAAATGAGTTTTTGGTTAAGATAGGCCATGTCACAATGGGTAGGCTTATGCATAAGAGGATTCTAATGATTGCCCGATCTCAATATCAAACACAATCTATAATTTATGCCTGATCCTCTTTATTAATCAACATGAAGGCGTGAAAACTACACTTACAAAACAAGATACTTTTCTAAACTTTCGATTTTGCTAACCTTCTTGTGGGTAGTGTAGGATCGATGCCTCAACAATCAAACGAAAGGGACCAAAATTATTGGCTGATTCAAGCCGCTATAACGCTCACTTCTACTCACCATAACAAGAGGAAAGGAAACTAATTAAATTTCAGGATTCACCAAATCTGATCAACAACAGTGTTTAGCAACTTCAACCAAAAAAAGAAAAGAAAACAAAACAAAAGAGAGAAAACAAAACAAAACAAAATTGCTTATTTAGATTAAAGACGACGTAAAATTTTCCACTTCCCTTGAGAAGTTACAACCAAAGAACTATTACAGATAAAGAAAAAAGTTATACTCTGCCAATAACTTTGTTC
>NW_022154817.1:0-56111 GCF_001633185.2 Quercus lobata
AAACCGTTCAGTTATTAGTACTGAATGCATTAGCCTTTTCACATCTCAATTACATCAAGATGTAACTAAAAATCATTGAAAGAACTCTTATAAGAACACCATACCACAATCGAATGCAATAACAGGCTTCAATTTTACCTCTTCTTCCTGAAAAACAATCAACAAATAAAAACTAAATAATTGGTAAAATTAAATGACTAAAACAAGATTGTAGTTAAGGGTTAAAAAAAACTTCACACTAAACTTGCAAAAGAAATACAACAGTAGCAATAATACAAATGAACTTAGTAATATCATAAATAAGGGTGAAAAGTACCAACTCATCACTCATACCTTCACCCTCAGTTTCTTGGCTAGCTTAGATACATGACATTGAGAAAGCTCCCTACTTTGTTGATCCTAAACACAAGTAAAACTATAGAGGTAAAGAAACAAAATTTGTAGGCATAACTAAAGTGGACATCACTTAGAAATTTTTCATGTGATTAAGAAATTCTCACAATTAAATCAAGGTATAAAAGTGTCAAAGACCATTGCATGAATAGACAAGCTCTTAAAGCAAGCACTAAAAAAAAAAAAATAGTTTTTTTCTCAAATGTGTTTAATGTAAGACCCAATGAAGACATCCCTCATATTTATCATTGCAAAAAAAAAAAAAATTAAACTTGTATATGATAATTAAAAAAAATTAATAAAGCATATATATATACACACAAACCTAGTAAATTTCGATCCCCTACCAGCAGTTTTCCCATAATGAAAATAGTATGAACCGGCAACCCTAGTCCAAACTCAGCTTCCTCCACATACTTCCAGAACTTCCATTCTCCACCATCAATTACCTCAAACCCCACTTGTTCCAATACCTATAAATATCCCAAATTCACTACTGTAAAATTCAAAGTAACTCACATTTTCTCTGCATTGTTAAAAAATCAAATACAACTAAATTTTACACACTTAAGGTTTAACTTCTCACTAAATACTAACCCAAATTCATTATTAGGAAAAAAAAAAATACAAATGCCTTTAAATGGCTTTATTAGAATCGTAAACTCAAAATAAAAAAATTACATGGTTACAATCTGATTCGCATATGGTGTAAATATAACATTTCGAACATAGTTTCCAAATAAAATTTAAAAAAAAAAATAGAAAAGGAAAAAGGGTATACCTTTGTGAGAGCAGAATGGAGATCGAAGTTGGTCAAATTGATTCCATTTCTATTAAAAATCAAAATTCCTTCTCACTTAATAAGATTGTCAAGCTCTTCTTAAGCATCAAGCTAATAGCCTTAAGTGACAATCATCTATAGCTAAGCCAAACATATGATTATAGTCAAACCCAAAAAGACAATTCAATTTTCATTCCCAAGAAATTTGAAAGCAAGCACCAGAAGGTTTGTTGCACCATAACTTATACCCATTCTTTTGCAGTTTTAAGAAAAATTCCATTGGAAGTGTAATAATTCTATGAAGATAAAAAAGGGAGCAGGAGCTAGGATGCAAGGGAGAAGAAGAAAGCTCTAGTTAATAATTCTATGTACACCCTTGCTAAATCTTGTGTCCAAAGTTCTAGTTACTTAAATTTTAAGATTTTAAAATATATCAATTTTGACGAAATTATTGCTCAAAAGTCTTGCCTCCATGTAACAGACCAAAAAGATTTGCAAGCAGTTCCCACTCCCTAGATACAACTAACTCAGCTATCTAACCATATATTTAGGAAATAAGAAAGTTTTGCAAGCCGTCCCCACTCTTTTTATTGCTTTGATTAATGAAATCAATAGTAAATAGCCCGGTAACATTAATATGATTGTTGATCTTGGTAATATATAATCAATACAAATATCAATTCCCATATTAACGATTTAAAAATGTGCTTTGACTAATCAAATCAACAAGAAATGGCCTAGTAAAGTTAGTAAGATTTGTTAATCTTGGCAATATATAATCAATACAAATATCAATTCCTATTAATGATTTAAAAACATTTAACAATGAATCATTTAATAAGGAAATATATACAGGCAATTGATAGTTTTAGAATCTCACTAACATTTGAAAAAGTTTTCTAATTACTAAAAAACCAGAAATTTAACATCAAATATATATACAAATATTGCTACAAAATAGAAATGAGAGCTAGAGAGACTTACCTTGCTTTGGGTAAACTTTAATCAAAACCAAATCCAAAACTGAAACCCACACAATCAACCAATAGTTACACAAAAATATACACATAACCCAAACCAAACTTCAACCAAAATCAAAACCCACACAATCAACCAATAGTTACACAAAAAAATACACATAACCCAAACCAAACTTCAACCAAAATCAAAACTAAAAAACCAGAAATTTAACAACAAATATATATATACAAATATTGCTACAAAATAGAAATGAGAGCTAGAGAGACTTACCTTGCTTTGGGTAAACTTTAATCAAAACCAAATCCAAAACTGAAACCCACACAATCAACCAATAGTTACACAAAAATATACACATAACCCAAACCAAACTTCAACCAAAATCAAAACCAAAAATCTAGAAATTTAACAACAAATATATATACAAATATTGCTACGAAATATAAATGAGAGCTAGAGAGACTTACCTTGCTTTGGATAGGGTCTGTGGTTTTGGGTAGTATTTTTGTGCTTAAAATTTTGGAAAAGAAATGGTGGGTTTTGAGTAAAGAAGAAGAGAGGAGGAGGGGATGGTTAAGGAAGAGGGAGAGGGAGAAAAAATGTGGGTGAGAGGAAAACAGCTGAACTAAAGAAGTGGGAGACCAAAAATGAAAGACCAAAGTGGTGGGAAGGTGAAAAAAATAAGTGGGAAGTCTGAAAATTTTTAAGTGGTACGAGGGACCTATCCTAGCGTTTTTGGAGACCTATCCCAGCACTTTTGGAAGCGCTGGAATAGGTGGACCCTATTCCAGCGCTTTTGAAAGCGCTGGGACAGGTCTATCCCCATAAAGGAATAAGTGATCCTATCCCCGCGCTTTTGAAAGCGCTGGAATAAGGTCCACCTATTCCAGCGCTTCCAAAAGCGCTGGGACAGGTCCCTCCATTCCCTCATGGAGAGAGGCCTATCCCAGCGCTTTTTGAAGCGCTGGAATAGGTGTATCCTATTCCAGCGCTTTTAAAAGCGCTGGGATAGGTCTTTCCATTAGCATTTTCTTGATTAATAAAAATTATATTAATTAATAAAAATATTTTTTAATAAATTAATAAAATAAATTATATTAATCAATAAAAATATTTTTTAATAATTCAATTTAACAAAATTGAATTTAATAATTCAAACTAATTTAATATATTTTAATTTAATACTTCAAATTAATAAAATATAATTCCTCACTAAAAATTACTAAAATATAATGTGATAGCTAAAAAAAATTTGCAAGATGTGACTCAAGGACCAACAATATTAAAATATAACCATGAAACCTACGAAATGACCAAAATACCCCAAAAACCAAAAAAAATTACCAAAATATCCCCAAAATCAAAAAATGACCAAAATATCCCCAAAACCCAAAAAAAGACCAAAATACCTCCCAAAAACCAAAATTTGACAAAAATACCCCCCAAAACCTTAAAATGACCAAAATACCCGCCAAAAACCAAAAAAAGACCAAAAATACACTTAAAACCTTAAAAATGACTAAAATACCCCCGAAACCAAAAAAATTACCAAAATAATCATGAAACCTACAAAATGACAAAAATACCCCTAAAACCTAAAAATGACCAAAATATCCCCGAAACCCAAAAAACGACAAGGGGTATTTTGATCATTTTTAGGTTTTGGGGGTATTCTGGTAATTTTTAGGTTTTGAGGGTATTTTGGTCATTTTTTGGACTTTAGGGATATTTTGGTCATTTTTTGGACTTTAGGGATATTTTGGTCATTTTTTGGACTTTGGGGGTATTTTGGTCATTTTTTGGGTTTTGGAAGTATTTTGTTCATTTTTTTGGTTTCAGGGAGTATTTTAGTCATTTTTTTATGTTTCAGGGGTATTTTATTTTTAGGTTTTGGAGGTATTTTGGTAATTTTTTGGGTTTCGGGGTTATTTTGTTTTTTTGTTTTTTAGGGTATCTTGGTCATTTTTTATGTTTAAGGGGTATTTTACTCATTTTAGTGGTTTTGGAGTATTTTAAAGTTGGTTGATTTGTAGAAATGATACTTGGATCATAATTAGGTACCCATTTAAAACGCAATAAACATTAATATTAATTGGGTTTAATTGGGTTAATACTCATTTCACCCAATTAATAATTGAGTGGGTTTGAGTCTCATTTAAGTAGGCGGGTTTGGGTGGGCAAATGGATTTGGGTTGATTTTGCCACCCCTAGTGTTATTCAAATAATCAAGGGGTTTTCCACCATTTATATGCATGGGGGGTGCTTTTGTCATTTTCTAGTTTTTAGGATTCATTTCAATGTTTTGGGGATATTTCGATCATTTTTTATGTTTCGGGGGTGTATCAATCCTTTTCTGGGTGTCAGGTGTGTTTTGGACATTTTTTGTCTTTCTAGGGGCATTTTGGTCATTTATTTGACTTATAGGGGTATTTTGTTCTTATTTAAGTAATCGAGGGTATTTTGGCTAGTTTTAGACACAAGGGGTACTCTAGTCATTTTCAATGCCTTAGGGGGTGCTTAGGTCATTTTTGATGTTTTGGGGTTATTTTAGTCATTTATTAGGTTTCGGGGGTATATTATTCTTTTTCTAGGTATCGTGGTGTTTTTGCTCTTTTTCAATGTTTTGGGGGGTACTTTGGTCTTTTTTTAGGTTTAGGAGAGTATTGGTCATTTGATAATTAACAAATCCCTCCACAAGTATAAGTGTTTGTGGGATGTGAGGGGCAAGTGTCGGGGTTCAAGTCTCCAGGAGGAAGTTCCATACACATATACACTTAAATTAGGCTATAGTAGAAATTCTATCTTGTGTTAAAAAAAAAAAAAAAAAAAAAAAAAAAAAAAAACCTATAGGTGACCTATTCCAGCGCTTTTGAAAGCGCTGGGACAGGTCCTTCCATTCCTTTAGGGAGAAAGACCTATCCCAGCGCTTTTTGAAGCGCTGGAATAGGTCGTAGAGACTTGTCCCAGCGCTTTTGAAAGCGCTGGAATAGGGTACACCTATCCCAGCGCTTTCAAAAGCGCAGGGACAGGTCCCTCATTCCCTTATGGGGAAGGACTTATCCCAGCGCTTTTTGAAGCGCTGGAATAGGGTCGACCTTATTCCAGCGCTTTTAAAAGCGCTGGGATAGGTCTTTCCCCCAAGGGAAATCAGTAACCTTATCCCAGCGTTTTTGGGCTTCCTATAACAGTGTCTTTGAAAAATGCCGCTATAGGCCTCCCATTGCAGCGCTTTATAAAGCGCTGGTTTTGAGCCGCCGTAATAGGATTTCCTATACCAGCGTTTTCAAAAAGCGCTGGTACAGACTTATCTATTACGGCGGTTTGTAAAAACGCTGGGAAAAAAACTCTGGGACAAGACGTTTTTTTTGTAGTGCTCCCACCATAGGTAAACCAAGATAGGACTCACAATCCTCCATAATACGTGCTCCAAAGAGGCCTTGGATGTCTGTTTTAACAGCTTGGCTTGTGTTCTGGCTAAAGAAGATAAAGGTCTTTTGTCTACTGATTGCCTGCCTTGATGCCACTTCATACTGCCCAAGAATTTCAAGGAGGCGTTGGCCCTTTTCCACTGTAGCTTGGCAGAAAATAAAGCTATCATCTGCAAATAACAAATGTGATATACAAACACTGTTTGTGCAAGATAAAATGCCATGTAGTTGCTGTGATTTTGTTGCCTTCCTGATCAATGAGGTAGGCCCTCTACACACAAAAGAAACAGGTATGGGGAGAGTGGATTGCCTTGCTTTATACCACGGGATAGGGTGATATATCCTTTTGGTTCACCATTAATAAGGACCGAGTATGATGCAGTGTGGATTGTTTCCATTGCTAACTGCACCCATCTCCCATCAATTCCCAATTTGAGCATAATTTGCTAGAGGAAAGCCCATTTCACCCGATCATAGGCTTTGTTGATATCCAGTTTTATTGCCATCTGCCCTTTCTTTCCTGTCCTCTTGTTCCTCATCCTGTGTAAAACTTCAAAAGTTACTGTGGTATTGTCAGTAATCAACCGGTTAGGAACAAAAGCACTTTGGGAGTCAGATATTACATTTGGCAAGATTAATTTCAGCCTATTGGCCAACACTTTAGATACAATACGGGACACTACATTGCCTAGGCTAATAGGCCGGTAATCTGAGACAGATCTAGGTTCATTTTTTTTTTGGGATAAGTACAATATGGGTGTAATTCATTTTTTGCAAAAAATGACCAGACTATAAAATAGATAATATAGTAGTAGTAACATCCCTTCCAACTATGTGCCAATATTTTTGGAAAAAGAAAGGGGACATACCATCCGGTCTTGGTGATTTGGAGGGGTGCATTTGGAAAAGAGCCCGCTTGACCTCTTCAGAAGTGTATGGTTGGAGTAGTGTGCAGTTCATGTCTGGAGTTACTACTCTATCCATTGAGTTCAACACTGATTCCAAATTTGTTGGATTTGTTGATGTGAATAAATTCTGAAAATATGCCTCAACCACCCTAGCCGTATCTGTTTCAGAGGTGCACCATTGACCATTATCATCTAAGAAACTATGAATCTAGTTTTTCCGTTGCCTTTGACTAGCTCTTTGGTGGAAATATTTTGTATTCTTATCGCCTGCTGATAACCATATTGATCTCGACCTTTGCCTCCAGAATAGTTCATCTTGGAAAAGTAGTGACTGAATCTCATCCTTCACCTTTTGTATTAATTCAATATTGTCTGCCGTATTCATAGAAGTCAGTGCTTTTGATTGTTTGTGCTTCTCTTCAATTTTTGTTTTGGTTGTGTTTCCCAAGTTTCTTCCTCATGCCATTAAAGCCATTCGGCATTTTTTGATCTTTTCAAAGAGTTGAAACATGGGGCTACCTCTGATCACCACTCCATTCCAAGCTTCAAAAATTACATTTTCACACTTCGGGTGAGAGGCCCACTTCTCCTCAAAATGCTTTGGTATTTTTTTTCCGGCGGGCACCTTATGGATACGGCTGGGTGTTGAGCATTATTGGGTCATGGTCCGAATATGCTACTTGAAGATGGTAAAGCTTACTATTTGGAAAGATATCCCTCCATTCAGTTGTTGTGCAAGCACGATCCAATCTTTCTTGTACATACGCGTCACCCCCTCTACCATTCCTCCAAGTAAACCTGTTTCCATTGAAGCCAAGATCAATTAGTCCACAATGCAGTAATACACTCCGGAATTCCTCCATGAAATGAAGCGGTCTCATGATCCGCCCTTGCTTCTCCTCCAGTCTGCCGTAAAAACCGGTGATTCTCCATGGTGCAGATGGGTTAGTCCTAATATGAGCATCAATATGGTTTTGAGTGTAATTTTGGACGTGTAAATCTACTCACTATTCTTTCCATAACATGGCTAGTCCACCGGCTCTAGGAATACAGGGAACTGCAAACATACCATCATAGTGCAACTCAGCTTGTATCAATTTCATCTCATCTACTGTACGCTTCGTCTCCATGAGGCACAAAACGTCAGGAGCTTTTTCCCTTACCAAGTGAGAGAGGACAGTGACTGCATAGGGGTTCCCAAGCCCCCGGCAGTTCCAACTCAAGACAATCATTGTGCTCAGCGGGGCTGAATGGCAACTGCCGCCATTGTGGATGTTTTTGTACGCTTCCTTTCTTCAACAACCTCATTCTCTACCTCACAAGTTCTCTTCTTCCCCACCAAGCCTTCAGAGACCATGGGTTTACTAGAGGAGTCATGTTCTGGGCGTGGAATTTTTTTTAATCGTGGAAGGTTTTTGGCATGAGGTTTCTTTTTTGTGTCACGTGACTCCCTCGTGCTTGTGTTTGCTAGGGTTTCAGATTCTTTGCTCTCCACATTATCCACGTAGGAGATAGGAACACTCATAAGCCGTGCTCCATGATTTTCGGGATTGTTCTCTATCCTATTAAATTCAGTGTGCATCATAATAGGACCATTTCCAGAGTCTGCCGAAACAGAAACGGATGTCTCTTTATTTGTTATTAAGGCTGGCTATGTGTCCGTTACCCCCTCATCAATACCATTAATCACGTGAATTACAGGTGGAGGATTTACCGTTTCAGGATTGTGGCCGGATGGCGGTGGCGCTCCATTACTTGTATCTCCTTGGTCCCGACGTGGTGGGGTTGGTGGTGCCCGTGTCTGTTGAAATTTTGGCCTTCGAAAACCAGCATGCAGCTACTCCCCATATGGAGTTTCCTTTCCCTCCCTAAACCTGACTGTGCACGACTTTAGATTCATGGCCTAGCAAGCCACAGTGGAAGCATAAACCCAAAAGCCTTTCGTATTGGAATGCCACCCAAACTTGATCACCTTCTGGACTGAGCACAGGGGCACCGCGCTGTATTGGTTTATCTATTGGCATCTCTACTCGGATACGGAGGAACCTCGCTTGGTCCGACGCAATTGCCTTACAATCCACCTCAATGACTCGGCCAATTGCCCTCCCTATATCTCTGCCTGCTTCTTTGTTAAAATGGTCGAACGGTAATCCCCACACTTGGACCCACATCAGCACATATTGAAAGTTAACTGAGAAAGCTATCATCCCTTTCTCCCATCGGCGAAGTAATAACAGATGGTTATCAGAACTCCATGGACCATTGTTAAGCACCCATACTAATTGGCTCTCGATGGCAAATTTAAACTGTATAAGTCTGTCCCCAACATCCGTCATTTTCAAGTCGTTGTCCATCTTCCATACTGACCTCAAGAGATTTTTTGCTGCCGTAAGATTTATTGGTTTGGTCGTGAGGAACCTGCCCAATGGACTCAAGGAGCATTCTTCTAATATTTGTTTACGATGCTTAGAACGAACATGTATGACCTCACCCTCCTTCGATGTCAAACTTACTCGTCGTAATCGTTCTATGAAATCTGAATCCATGTTAAGCAAGCACAATACTGGTGCAGCTCAAATGGAAAGGATTAGTAGTGAAAGTGTGTACCTTTGTCCCAGAAAAAGAGTAGGAAGAAAGCCTCACCCATGATGAGAAGGAGAGCTCCTAACGAGAGGAGAAGAAAAACGTGGATCTTTTATTTAATTTCCCTTTAAACTTATTGTTTTAGATTACATTATCTTGTGGCTGTAGAGAGTCTAACAATCAATCTAAGTTTCAATTTATTATATAAGACTTTAAACAAACACTTAAAAGAACAATCACCATTCACTGCCTAGAATTAATTCTTCAAGGATTTAGGTTCGAATATATATTTTATTGAAAAAGAAACAAAGAACACAATTTATTCAAAGACCAAAAGGTCATTCAGCTATCAAAATTACTAAGCCTAAAAGAAGCCCACTCGACCAACAAAACAAACCAAAAATACAAAGTTAACCTATGCATTAATAGCACAAGCTAAACAAACATCTGTGAACTATGAAAAGGAGAACACTTGCTTAAGCAATCATCCTTCCAAGCACACAGCAAACAGTCCAGCACACAGCAATAGCCTTAGCAGCTAATTGGCAATCTATAGCAGCAACAATCTGCAGAATCCACGGTCATTTTTTGCACCTCTATCTGTATTTACTTGCAAGAAAAAAGCAAGCAGCTAACTTCAGTAAACAGCTCAAATGCAACTCACAACCCAAGCAAAGAAAATAAATATAGTGCAATACAATCAGCCATAGTTAGTACAGCATCCTACAGCCACAAACAAAATCACAACCTTTGCCATTTTCCATTTATCCAACAAGTGGCTCCATTATACAGCTCAAAATCCACTGGAGAAATTAAAGATCATTGAGCTATGGAGATCAAAATAGAATTGTTTAAGCCCCAAAGTCAGCAAAGAATCCTGTTTAGAGTGGAATTAGGGAATTTTGCTTTGAACTCAAGCTTGCCTCTAACATCTTTTTCTATTTTTATTTTACAGGATTTGCTCCTTAGTTAGGATTGGGCCATTATGGATGATAGCCTTCCTTTGGCTCCAAATATAATATATAGACGCCCACCATCCAATCTTACATATGGATGCTCTAGGTCCCTTCCCTTAGAGAATCCTAACAGCTCAATCCCCATAAACATGTGTCCAGAAAGATGGCTCCTGCTTTCAACACAACCCCTGCATAGCACACAGAATGTCCCTCGCTAGTGGTTAATTTATTCTTGATCACCAATCTACCAATGAGAGCATGCATTGGTATGGCATAGTTGAACCACAAGAGCTTCCACCAGTCCACCACTTCAGCCTTTATCTCTTAATGCCTCATATGTGGCTGCACAAGAGAAGCAACCTGACTTAGTGACGGTCCCCTTAGCCTTATCCTCTTCTTTTAGATCAATGAGACTTAATTGGCTTTAAATTATGAACAAATCCTCAGATCTAGCAGGCTTCCAAACCAAAGTTCTATTTTTAGGACTAAATCCACCTTAGCCTCATAGCTAATTGCTGTGTCATATATAGTCCTATATGTTTCCAGATTTAAGTTGAAGTATTCCAACTGAGTGCCAGTGATAATGCCATAGGAAGATTCTTTTCCCAAGTCTAACCCAATTTACATCATCAACAATCATCAGCATCCATTAGCTACTTGACAAGTTGGCAGACAGATACTGTATCTAATAGACATGTATGCTTAACGTGAGAGAATGTGCCACAAAAGAGAGAGTAAGAGAGATGCATGGAAATGGGAATCATGAACAAAGAGAGTCAGAGAGATGCATTACAACAAATAACTTAAATTATAGAATGGTATTAAAAAGCTACAAAGAGCTCATAAATCATGAACAACGATATTGGAAAGTATAGGAAGTAGTAACACGGATTTCATGAAAACCAAGTAATAACTGAGGAACAGATTATTAGACAAATTAAGGATGATGGTGCATGCAATATAAGTAATTCTATCCAAAACCAAGTCCTTTTTTATTGAATTAGAGGGGCATAACTTCTCCATTTTTATGCTAGTGTAAATGGGAATCTTGTTTAGAGGAGTTATATATGCTTTTATGAGTCGTTTAGTTGATGTGGTTAAAGATTGAATTTGCAGGAGAATGCTGCATGTCTTGTGATTGTGCTTCTCTGTATATCTGTACATCTCTTTGGAAATGAAATCACTCATTCATCCAAAACAGAAGTGTTTGGATTGGAGAAGTTTCTTGATTTCAACTTTCTTGAAATGTAGAAGTCAAAAGGATAAGCTTCCAAAGTGGCTAGTTCATGTCAACAAATTCTAGTTATGTATATATGTTCTTTGATTGAAAAACTAAAGGTTTATGAGGGTCTACGAAGACATAATCACAACATCAAGTTCATAAGGAGTTATGGATTATTGAAGTGCTTGAATTACATTAATTAAGGATCAATCTCATTCTGAAATGATATAAAGGAGGAGACAAAAATGTCAAAGAAAGACAAATCATTTAAGATCGATAAGTAAGATGAATACTTGTCTGCAATATTTTATCCGAGGCCTTCTTTGCAAATAAGAGTAGGGAATTATTTATTCCTCTTCAATCATTCACTTTGCATCAACAACCAACATCTCAAACATGCACAAGGGCCAAAACCAAATTTTCCATTGTCAAAAACTTTGTACACAATCTTCAAAATATTGAATATGCTTGGAATGTTTTAAAATTTACTAAAATTATGAATAATCAGGCCGACAAGTAACAGTGGACAAATATTGCAATGGCAGCCAGCTTTGTAAGTGGCCATCTATTTTTGTCTCCAGCCAAGGCCTTATAACTAGGATGATCATTTAGAGAAATGGCAGAGCATATTATACATTTGGTTGGTACAACCCAATCTAATCCTCTTGCATTCCTACATGGATGGTTTTACTTGGACAATAGAAAAGTAGCACAAACATAAGTCCAACAGGCTTAACTGAATCTTATTTCTCCCAGATTGTAGTTCATCAACATGGTACTTCACATAAAAATGCCTCAAGAAGATCAAGAAACTAAAACATGATATCACATTGCTAATAAACAAAGCACATTTACCTACCTCTATACCACCCAAGTCAATGGCCAAGGATACAAAATTTATGTTATCCTTTTTTTTGGTCACTTGATAGAGTTTCAACAAAAAATATCCCCCAACCCCCCCCAAAAAAAAAAAAAAAAAAAAAAAAAGAAAAAGCCTTGAACACTTAGCCGAAAATCAATGGTAGAGCTTCCAGATTTTCTTTCCTCCTCTCCTTGTTTCCTAGCTGACGGCTGAAATACAAGATTATGCACAAATCAAATTGGTCATTGACAGAATCCCGTTAGAAATCTTTGAATGCTAGCAAAAGCAGATTGATGCAAGACATCCAAAACAAAATTGAAACAACAATAAAATAAAGAGATATGACCTAGGAGTCAACATCAAGCGGGTAAACCACTAGGAGTCAGCACCTAGGGTAAACTTGAAGTCAGCACCAGACCAAAGAAAGACCAAATGGCCATTTTTTTCCATTCATCAAAATATCAACTATCTCCTCAAGGAGTACAATAGGCTGCTTATAAAGGATTACTAAACCCTAGTTCTAATTGGCTAGGAAACCCTAATTGCCTTATTACAAAAATAACCTTGCTTCCCAAATTAAAATACTAATAGTCTAATAAACTACTAGGACCTAAAACATAAAAATACAATTAACTTGCAAACATAAATAATATTAAACAATAATTTTCTTGCATCTTCCGCATCACAGATACTATGTCCAAACTGTGGAAGTGCCCTCTAATGTCATTTTCAATGTATTTTGCAAGACACTTGCACTGCTTCTTACCATTAGTCTATAGAGATGGGAAAGAATGTAAATAAATACAAGTAATAGATTACATCAAGAATAACCATGAATTTTTAAAACACGAATCCACAGCAAAGCACTTCTAAGAGCAAGCATTAAGTTAAAAATTGGTGGGTTCACATCTGATTTAATTATGTTGGGGTCAAAAGCCTAGAAAATACCTGATATTGAATGGGGAAAAATAAGTCAAGCATCCAGGAAAAAAGATTGTCACATCTAGCTTCGCATAAGATATTAATGTAATGAAATAATTATAAGGATGCAGTACCAACGATCTTTGGATCAAATGGTGTCTTTCCTCAGAAATAAGGGTGAAGGGTTAAGTCACAACCATATTATAGGCATGAGTTATATATATATATATATACACACACATGCAAAAATGGGTAACATTGTAAAATGTTCATTACAGTGTTAATCATCTCCAACAAAATATTTAAGAGTTCATATTGACAATGAGAAAACATTTCCGCTTGTACAATGTTTTGGGGTTGGGGGGAGGGGGAGTTGAAATGACAATCTATACTTCAAATTCTTTATTACTTCTATGCCTGCATAATTCATAGGAAAAGGAAACGGTATGAATTATGTGTAGTATATGGAAATCTATGATAAAACACACGTCAAGTTTGCTGACTCAAAGGAAGAGAACAAGGCCAGAAAAAAAAAAAAAAAAAAAAAAAAAAAAAAAAAAAAAAAAAAAAAAAAAAAAAAAAGGCATATTAACTTCGTATCAGAGTTTTTGCCTTTTCATTTACTCGTCCTACTTGAAAGAATTATCATAGCAAAACAGTTGGTTCTTTGATTAAACACGGTGTGACTTATAGCTCATTTCATGATTAGAAGCAAGAGATGTCAAACCTTGGTGCAATGGTAATTGCCATCTACACCAAGCCATGTATCATAAGTTTGAGTCTAAGAATTAACCTCTCTGAAATTGGGGATAAGGTTACCTACCAACTACCTCTCCTAAACCACAAAATGAGTCTTTTGCACTAGGTACACCATTTTTTAATGTTAGAAGCTAGGCCTTTCTTATGAGCATCCATGGTATGCCCCTTTTTTCTACACAGAGAATTTAATTTAAGAATTCCCTGTTAATCAATGTTGTCAAAACTGTACCGGGTAGAAGTTTATTCTACATATGACGCTATAAGACATTTATTATTATTATTTTTATAAGTAATGTCTATAAGACATTTTTTTTTATCTATTCAATATGTATTTGTAAGTACTAAATGATAAAATGAGAATAATAAGAGTATATAAAGTTAATACATTCTACTATCATTTCATATTCCACCCATTATTTTCTTCATATGGAAATAATCTTGGGAAATGGCTGTGTAGGTATGGGCTGGAACAGAAGTCATCATTGTACAGTACTACTTGATGTCAGAGGTACTCTGGAATCGTAAAAGGTCCTTATGGGGTAGGCCCATGGAAAAATACCAGTAAGGGTTGGGAGAAGTTTGCTTCATACACTCATTTTGAGGTGGGGGTTGGTTCCCAAGTTTTGTTTTGGAAGTATCATGGGATAGCAATGGGACTTTCCAAGATAGATACCCTGAGTTGTTCGTGTTTGATGGAGACAGAGAGGTGTTGGTTTCAGAATTCAGACTATTTTGAATGGGTCAATGGTCAGGTGCATTGAAAACCTATCTTCATCTTAGAAGCACAAGACTGAGAGTTAGATTCTGTGGCCCAACTTTTTGGATGATCTGTATGCAACGAAGGTAACCCCTACAGGTCCTGATAGATGGGTTCCACTTCCATCACCTAAGACTGGATTACAGGTTAAGGGCTGTAAATCCTATCCAATTTCCTTGGAAATGCATACGGATAATCTTCTAAAGAGGGCTTTTTATCATGGCAGATTGGTGCTGCCTGTGCAAATCTGATGGTGAGTCAGCAAGTCATCTCCTGTTACATTGTCCTATTGCTTGTGACCTGTGGGCTTTTTTCTATTTTGCCTAGTTTGGATCACTTGGGTCATGCCAAGTTATGTTATGGCTATGTTAGAGCCTTGGAAAGGAGCCTGGTGATTCCATGGATTCAAGAAAGTGTGGGGTTCCATTCCTGATTGCCTTATGTTGTGCATTTGGATGGAGAAGAATCAACCTACATTTAAGGGAAAGGAGTTAACTTTGCCTAATTTCAAGTTCATGTTTTTGAAGACCCTTTATGAATGGAGTTTGAGATGCTATACTTTCTAGGCGTATTCCTTGATGGAGTTCTTGGATTCTTCATTTTTTTGCCAATAATTTCTACACTTGTATCTTTCTCTCCTCTTTGTTTCTACTTTTCATTGGTGTTTTTCATTTTTTTTAACTGTATACTTCCTGCATATGCTTTCTGTTTTCACTAAATTGACATTACTTAACAAAAAAAGAAATCCAAAGTAGGGACAAAAATAAATTATGCTTAATGAGTTCAAAAACACAGGTAGTGTAAAGGAGTATGAAATACTTTATCATAAACCATGTGGCATAACACGAGAATGTAAAATTAAACAATTTGTGTCCCCTAGATATTGAAAAGGAAAAGCAAAGGAATAACACTGAGACTTCCCCGTATATGAAACCACTAGAAGCCATGCAACAGGGAAAAGAAAAACATTGAGACTTCCTCGTATATGAAACCACAGAGAAAAGAAAAACATTGAGACTTCCTCATAAACGAAACCACTAGAAGCCATGCAACAGGGACATGGGTTGAGGTATGTGCACAGGTAGAAATAGCGAAGAAAAACATGGTCTTTGAACCATTTGGACCCAATTAAGGACTCCAATATGGTCTATAAGGACACAACCTAATTAAGTTTGGGGGTGCGTTCAAGGCAAAGGTGTCAGGTTCCAGAATAGAATAACTCATCCAAACTAGATATTTAAGTCACTAAAATAACACTATTGTTTATAATTATTTTAGAACAGCATTGCAATATAAGAATCCTAATAGCACATCCAACCATCCAGATTCTAGACCCATTAAACATCTCATTATCCCTATACCAACATCTCAAGTTCTTGTCCTTTTCAGCAACAAGTCATATGGACATTGACAGAATCGTTTGCAAAGAGCCAAGTTAGTACCTTACCCAAGTCCTTTTTTGTATTATCGTCTTTGGTGACCAGCTAGAATGACGGCCTACAATCAGGTCTGCTAATTCTTGACATGTATCAGAGGAATTTTGTCTCTACAACCAAGGTTGGGAGAAGGCTTCCCATTCCAAAATCTTCATGTGCTTATGGATCATATTTGACTATTCCTAACTCACCCCAATGTCTCATTTCTTTGTTGAACTTATCTGTTGGTATGCATTCAACAATAGATGCATCAGGCACCCATCTCATTCCTATATCCACACTAATGCATGTACAATCCATCGGTAGAAGCACCCATTTTCTCACAAGTACAATTTCTACCACAATAGTTGATGATGGAGTCCATACTTGGGACTTTGATACTACGAATTGATGTGTTCAAGTTCCTTGGGGATTGTTGAAATCCCTTCTTATACGAATCCAAGCACTAGAATTTAACATTTCTAATTTACAAATCCAGAAAAAGGTCGTACCCAATGCACATAGCTCCCACTTTTGTAGGGTCTAGGATAGGTAATGGTAGGAAGCCTTACCCCAAATTTGTTAGGAGGAGCTGATTCCCAAACTTGAACCCGCAACCTGTTGCTTTTGTTGGAAGGCACTTGGCATTGCACCAAAGCTCGACTTCTTGTAATTTACAAATCTAACCTCAAAGTAAAATCCATTGTAAATTATTTTATTTTAATGCATAGAGGATAAAGCAACCTTGCAGATATTGAAATTTCAAATATTTCCATAACATTATTGTAAGGACACAATTCTCTGGCGGCCCAATAAGGATGTTGGGCTCGCATACGAAAGATCCCTCACAATATGATTTGTAGAGAGTGGGCTTAAAAAGCTAGCCGCTGGTCACGGGGCGATGTCCGATCCTGGTTTTAGAGGAATTCAGGTAGAAAAAAGGAGTTGGGCTTGAACATTTAAGCCCTTAGACGTCGCACCCTATGGGATGGGACTCCTCGGAGTTGATCCGAGGACCATTGAGGCCTTACCCCGGTTATCCAACGACGGACTTTCTTCAGTGAAGTCCGGTGTTGTTGAGATGTTCTCCCCCATGTGATCTTTCTTTTTTGGAGGTGGGATGGGATCCCTCTCAGATTCACTTACTTTCTTATTTTATACTAACTTGCATTCGCTGTCCTTCGTCCACGTGTAGGGTCAATCTTTACAAAAACTGACATTTGTCCCATCAGTCCAATCCCGGAATTGTTGGGGATGGTTTGATAAAGCTGTAAGGTACGGCTCTGTCAGGCGTTGGGTCTTATCTGGAAGGGTAGTAAGGATAACTTCTCCAAGATATTTTGGATCTCCTTACAAATTCGTCCTTATACCATTTCTACCCCTTTATTCCGGTGGGGTTCTGGATCTGCCGAGGACCAAACTGTCCTCGGCTGCCTTCCAAAAACTGTTTTGTGCTCTGTATTGTAGAGCTTGGGTCACAGCTCTCCTCGGATTGGGCCTTTGGATTTCCCAGGAGCAATTGGGCTTGGCCCTTAAATTATTGGGCCCCACAATAGCCCCTCAAAACCCTTCTATCCGACTTCCGGGTTGGAAAGGAGGGTTTTGGCAAACCCGGGCCCTTAATATGGCTTGTTTGGTTCAACCCCGCATTTATGTGAGCGGTTTTCCACCTATCCAGGAAGTTAGCCGGTTTTCAAGGGATTCCGTTTAATCTGCTCGTGATCTACTCCTGCCGCTTGGCTGTCCCAGGCGCGCCCTTAATGAATCCTCTTTACGAGGCTCATTTATGTCCGGCGGCTCATTTGATAAGGTGGGGAAATGGAACGGACGCCTCTTTTTTCTTCAGATTCCTTTGGGAAACTTGAATGCATTTAATACCCTCCGTTTTGCCCTTCCTATAAGAAGGCAAGCAGGAGGCCATCACTTTCGTGCAGACTCCTCTTCTTCCCTCTGAGATCTGAAACCCGTAGCCTCCTTTAGCGCCTGCTTAGCCCGTTTGTTATACACCATATCAGTACACGCCTACCATAACGAACGATGAAGGAACCATGCCCCTCCTCAAAACACCATGTTCCGATAAAGCTTGAAATGGCTCGATCGGGGCAAGGATGGCGCAGACTTAAGATCTGTCTCGCCTCTCTTTCAGCCAAAATCCGAAGCAGGGGCTCGTCATGTCGAATTCTCGGCGTGACTGAGTCGAGAACACCCAATATCAGCACCACTCGGCTTCTCACGAGCGTACCTAACATGGCACCAGTGTGTTAGGAGTCAGGGCTGAGGTAGGGGCGAAGTGCTTCTGCTTCTCCCTCTCTTTGCTCACTGGTGCCCTCCTCCGTCTTCCTCTTATAGTCTTCCCAGCACCAGTTCCGCCCTGGTGCTGTCCTTCTCCCTCTTTTGCTCCTCTCTTTGTCTTTTCATTTCTCCCACTCTTCTTCTCCTCCTTCTCTTACTCATGTCCTCCATCTTCTTCATTCATCTCCTCCATCTTCTTCATTGATTTCTTCCTTACTATTTCCTTCTTCTTCGTTCTTTTTTTCTTTGAAGTGAGTTCTTCTCTTAGTATGAGCAACAATGAGGCAGAGATTGGAGAGACTTTGAAGACAAGTTTAAAAGGCGCTTGACCGTTTGCTTATCTGTACTGTGGATGTTAGTACTGCTTCGGCAGCCCCTCTTTTGTATAGGCTTGTTGAAGCCTCTTTTTGTACATTGTAATAATTTTTCATATTAATAAAACTTGTTTCTATTTCACTTTGCATGTTCTGTCTCTTTGTTTTTATAAATTTGTAAGCGCCGCTCGGCACAATCATATAGCATCTAAATCAATGACGACTAAGACCAAAATATTTAATAATAAAAAGATGTTGCCATGACTTTAATGGAGGTGCTTGGCATAATAAGGCAGACCAATAAAAAGTAATACTTACCCCCTTGGCTTGGGTCCGAGGACCATGCAAGGCCTTGGTTCTGTCCAAAACTTGTAATAATAATAATTTTTTGTATTTGGTTTCCCCATAGGCTTGAGTCCGAGGACCATACAAGGCCTTGGTTCTGTCCAAAACTTGTAATAATAATAATTTTTTGTACTTGGTTTCCCCATAGGCTTGAGTCCGAGGACCATACAAGGCCTTGGTTCTGTCCAAAACTTGTAATAATAATAATTTTTTGTACTTGGTTTCCCCATAGGCTTGAGTCCGAGGACCATACAAGGCCTTGGTTCTGTCCAAAACTTGTTAATAATAATTTTGTACTTGGTTTCCTCATAGGCTTGAGTCCGAGGACCATACAAGGCCTTGGTTTGTCCAAAACTTGTAATAATAATTTTTTGTACTTGGTTTCCCCATAGGCTTGAGTCCGAGGACCATACAAGGCCTTGGTTCTGTCCAAAACTTGTAATAATAATAATTTTTGTACTTGGTTTCCCCATAGGCTTGAGTCCGAGGACCATACAAGGCCTTGGTTCTGTCCAAAACTTGTAATAATAATTTTTTGTACTTGGTTTCCCCATAGGCTTGAGTCCGAGGACCATACAAGGCCTTGGTTCTGTCCAAAACTTGTAATAATAATAATTTTTTGTACTTGGTTTCCCCATAGGCTTGAGTCCGAGGACCATACAAGGCCTTGGTTCTGTCCAAAACTTGTAATAATAATAATTTTTTGTACTTGGTTTCCCCATAGGCTTGAGTTCGAGGACCATACAAGGCCTTGGTTCTGTCCAAAACTTTATGCCCTCCCTTTTTCTTTTTGCACCTGTCTTTCCTTAGGTGTCTCATAAGTTGCCGAGCAGGAAGTTGTCCTTGGTAACGGTTATTCCTTGGTGTGGGCCACAGTCCGTGGGCTTCCATGCAGAACGGGTCTGGGCCGCGAATTTATTAGGCCCACAGATTTAGAGGCATTTCCGTAATCTTTGGTCACGCGGTACTTTTTGGCGTCCCAGTATTCGAGGTGCGCCTTCACGAGACTCCTTTAATCTCAGGGTTGCAGACGACATTGGGAATCGAGCCGGAGGCATTTTGTTTGTAGCGTTCCTTGGGACGCTGCGTGAACTAAATGCCATCACCTCATCTTTTAAATAAATAGGAGAGAAAGTTGCTTTACCTTCGCACGAATTCTTCAGTCTCCTCTCTTAGTACATCATGTTTGAGGCGAGGATTGGGGCAAAGGAGCTCTCTCCGCCACGAAAGCGCCGTGTCTTCCTGAGACTCCAGATAGTGAGGTATGGGCCAAGGAGGCGTAGACTCAAGAGAATATTTCAGTTCGAGAGAGGGGAAAGGATGTTTCTCCCTCTTTTAGTCAAAATCCGAAGCAGGTTCTGGTCATGCCAGATTTTTGGTATGCCCGAAGAAGGAATTTCCGCCATCAGCGCCGTCTGTCTCGTAGCAGGCAAATTTCTGCGGGGGCTTCCCAACTTCCGGCTCCCTGCATCTTTTCCGTAGATGGTGTTAGCCTGAGGTCAGGTTCTTTGGCTGCCTGAGTTATGGGCATGTAGAAGCGTCGAGGAATAGTTTCCTTAGACGCCATCTTGGAACAGTAGCCAACCTCTCCTCTGAGATATCTCCTCGGCATCATCTTCACTCTTTTGTACTTTTCTTTTGCTTACGCAGTTAACTCTAATGTAAGCTGGTTTCAGCTTTTATTGTACACTGTACTGTTCTTTTGTCTTAATAAAAGATGTGTTTATTTCTTTATACATACTTTTTTTTTTTGCAACTACCACTTTGGGTCTGAATATTAAGTCTAAGCCTGCCTTTAACAATATTCTGGACGGAAGAACACTTTAATACAAACCCTTATTAGTTTAAACTCGCAAATATTATCAAGTATAACAATGGCAATCCTCAATAGATTGAATTCATGGAACTAACCGAGATAGCTGCTGAGCGCTGCGTGATGCACGCTAGACGAATATCCGAGAGGGCAGCCGAGCAGCGATGGATTTGGATCGTGCCCTTGGGGTAACATACTGTGCCGTATCGTATTAGCCCCTTTGGCACTGGGGATCTGAGGGTAGACCGGGGAACCCGTGCAATTAAAGATTGACCCAACTGTTAACGAGAAGTTCTCTTCGGATGGATTTTGAGGTTTATATGCCATAGTAGTTTCTTTCTCTTTTTTTTTTATAGTTGGTTTCCCCATAGGCTTGAGTCCGTGGACCTGCGAGGCCTTGGTTCTGTCCAAAACTTGTGATCTTTTTATGTACTTGGTTTCCCCATAGGCTTGAGTCCGAGGACCATGCAAGGCCTTGGTTCTGTCCAAAACTTATGATCTTTTTATGTACTTGGTTTCCCCATAGGCTTGAGTCCGAGGACCATGCAAGGCCTTGGTTCTGTCCAAAACTTATGATCTTTTAATGTACTTGGTTTCCCCATAGGCTTGAGTCCGAGGACCATGCAAGGCCTTGGTTCTGTCCAAAACTTTGATTTTCTATGTACTTGGTTTCCCCATAGGCTTGAGTCCGAGGACCATGCAAGGCCTTGGTTCTGTCCAAACTTATGAGCTTTCTTTTTTGTACTTGGTTTCCCCATAGGATTGAGTCCGAGGACCATGCAAGGCCTTGGTTCTGTCCAAAACTTGTAAGATTTCTCTTTTGTAATTGGTTTCCCCATAAGCTTGAGTCCGAGGACCATGCAAGGCCTTGGTTCTGTCCAAAACAATGATCTTTTAATGTACTTGGTTTCCCCATAGGCTTGAGTCAGAAAAATAAAAGAGAACCATGCAAGAATGGTTCTGTCCAAACATATATAGATATATATGTATTGGTTTCCCATAAGAAGATATAGAGATAGAGGATATGCAAGGCCTTGAGAGAGATATATAGATCCCAAAACTTATGATCTTTATGTCTGGTTTCCCCATGGCTTGGTACGTGGATAGAAGAGATAGAGATATATGATCCAAATATATTATATATAAAATGTACTTGGTATATATAAGACTTTGGTCCGTGGATAGGAACCTTGGTTCTGTCCAAACATATATATGATCTTTTATAATGTACTTGGTTTCCCCCATAAAAAAAATAGGCTTGAAAGTCCGAGGACCATGCAAGGCCTTGGTTCTGTCCAAAACATATGATCTTTCTATGTACTTGGTTTCCCCATAGGCTTGAGTCCGTGGACCATGCAAGGCTTTGGTTCTGTCCAAAACATATGATCTTTCTATGTACTTGGTTTCCCCATAGGCTTGAGTCCGTGGACCATGCAAGGCCTTGGTTCTGTCCAAAACTTATGATCTTTTTATGTGCTTGGTTTCCCCATAGGCTTGAGTCCGAGGACCATGCAAGGCCTTGGTTCTGTCCAAAACTTTTGATCTTTTTATGTGCTTGGTTTCCCCATAGGCTTGAGTCCGAGGACCATGCAAGGCCTTGGTTCTGTCCAAAACTTTTGATCTTTTTATGTGCTTGGTTTCCCCATAGGCTTGAGTCCGAGGACCATGCAAGGCCTTGGTTCTGTCCAAACTTGTAAGATTTCTTTTGATGTACTTGGTTTCCCCATAGGCTTGAGTCCGTGGACCTTGCAAGGCCTTGGTTCTGTCCAAAACTTGTAAGATTTCTTTTTATGTACTTGGTTTCCCCATAGGCTTGAGTCCGTGGACCATGCAAGGCCTTGGTTCTGTCCAAAACTTATAAGATTTCTTTTATGTACTTGGTTTCCCCATAGGCTTGAGTCCGTGGACCATGCAAGCCCTTGGTTCTGTCCAAAACTTATAAGATTTCTTTTATGTACTTGGTTTCCCCATAGGCTTGAGTCCGAGGACCATGCAAGGCCTTGGTTCTGTCCAAAACTTATAAGATTTCTTTTATGTACTTGGTTTCCCCATAGGCTTGAGTCCGTGGACCATGCAAGGCCTTGGTTCTGTCCAAAACTTATAAGATTTCTTTTATATACTTGGTTTCCCCATAGGCTTGAGTCCGAGGACCATGCAAGGCCTTGGTTCTGTCCAAAACTTGTAAGATTTCTTTTATTTGTTTTATTTTTCAACCACCAGCTCCTTCACCAAGGCGGGGATAGTTGGCCTGAGGCTGGAAGACCCTAGAGACGCCCGCGCCCTTAGCACTGCGAGGCGTAGCCCCTAGCAGAAGCTTACGTCGGAGCAACAACTATATGCTGCCGGAGACGGGGGAAATCCCGGAAATTTCTGCTTGCTAGAGAGCTGACTCCACCGCCACCTGCGCCAACGCGCAAGCTTTCCCACAGACGGCGCCAATTGTAAGGACACGATTCTCTGGCGGCCCAATAAGGATGTTGGGCTCGCGTACGAAAGATCCCTCACAATATGATTTGTAGAGAGTGGGTTTGAAAAGCTAGCCGCTGGTCACGGGGCGATGTCCGATCCTGGCTTTAGAGGAATTCAGGTAGAAAAAGGAGTTGGGCCTAAACATTTAAGCCCTAAGACGTCGCACCCTATGGGATGGGACTCTTCGGAGTTGATCCGAGGACTATTGAGGCCTTACCCCGGTTATCCAACGACGGACTTTCTTCAGTGAAGTCCGGTGTTGTTGAGATGTTCTCCCCCATGTGATCTTTCTTTTTCTAGGTGGGATGGGCTCCCCTTCAGATTTATTTACTTTCTTCTTTTATACTCGTCCGTGTTCATTGTCCTTCGTCCACGTGTAGGGTCAATCTTTACAAGACTGATATTTGTCCCATCAGTCTAATCCCAGAATTGTTGGGTATGGTTGATAAGGCTGCAAAGTACGGCTCTGTCATGTGTTGGGTCTTATCCGGAAGGGTAGTAAGGATAACTTCCCCAAGATATTTTGAATCTCCTTACAAATTCGTCCCTATACCAGTTTTATCCCTTCATTTCGGTGGGATTCAGGATCTGCCGAGGACCAAACTGTCCTCGGCTGCCTTCCAAAAATTGTTTTGTGCTCTGCACTGTAGAGCTTGGGCCACAGCTCTCCTCGGATTGGGCCTTCGGATTTTCCAGGAGCAATTGGGCTTGGTCCTTAAATTATTGGGCCCCACAATAATCTATTAAGGTTTTTTTCTTTGTAGAAATTATAATTTCAGCCGTCCAAAACATATTATCAAATAAACAATTATTAGCAAAATCTAAGAATTAAATTTCTATACATGCATTGTTATAAAATAATAATAATAAAAATAAAATTGCAAAAGTTAAAATTTGTCACCTATCCGATTATTTTCGTTTGGCTGACCATTGCTTTTTTTTAAAAATAAATGGCATTATAGAGTACTTCTAATACAACTGTTAAGAGTACTTTGTCCACCACAAAGGATTAGAAAATAAAAAAAAAAAATTAGTAAAGTCTCATAGTTTAACATCTAAATTGAGCACTATAAAAAATCATGCTATGTAACAGAATAAATACCAAATTATCCAAATCATACTATGTAATAGAATAATATTATTTTTTATATGCTATATTTAATTTTTTAGAACACAATAGGATAACATTTAACAATCAAAGAGAATTAAAATAAAAAAATAAAATAAAAAAACCAACAACAATTTAAAAAACTAAACTAAATCACAATTTAAAAAAAAAAAAAAACTAAATTGCATTAACCCAAAATAGAGTTTCAAAGAATATAAAAAACTATCAACCTAAAGTAGAGATGCAAGAAAAATAAAAAATAAAAAATCCACCAAAAAATTTAGAGAGAGAGAGAGAGAGAGAGAGGGAACCTTTTTTTTTTTTGTAAGGGAAAACTATGCATAGAATAGAAGAGTTAATGACAAATTTATAGTAAGAGCGTGTGAATAAGAAGAGACAAAAATAAAGGAAGATGAAGGAAAAAAGGAAGAATGATATTAATGTAGAGGGTAATGGGGAGATGAAAAGGTAAGGGAGAGAAAAAGATTAAAGAAGTAGTAGGGAGATGAAATGGTAAGGGAGAGAGAAAGGTTGGAGAAGTATAAATATTAAAAAAATAAATGTTGAAAACAATTATAAGAAAATTGGAAAAAAAAAAAAACAATTTTTTTTCTTCCTTTAAACTGAAAAGGCTCATACAAAACCCTAAAACTGAACTGAAAAGGTTTTGGGTTGGGCTTGATAATGGAACTAAATAAATAAAATGTGGGCTGGATTAATTATATAGATTCATTATAGGGTGATAGTAGAAGTAAATAAATAGTGAGTTGCATTTATAAGGCTGAAAATTGTAAAAATCATTTTAAAATTGTAGGACAAATTATATTTTAAAAAAGAAAAGAAAAAAAAAAAAGAATGACGTGGCAGCTGATGTGGCGCAACGTGAAAGCAACAGTATTAAATGCTACGCTTCAGCTTTTAGTAATATATAGAATATAGATTTATAATTATTGACACCTTGGCTAGCTTTTCACTTTTGAGTTTTGACTTTAAGTGTGATGTTTGGTATGGATGAAATTTGCTAACTTATTTTACTATTCTGCATATTTTTATTACTATTCATGAGTCTCATTGCACTTTTTAGTACTATTCATGGGTCTCACTGTATTATTTCAGTTAATTTTTACCTTTATTTATAGTATTTTCAGTAAAAAAATTTCAGTTTCACCTTGGCTAGCTTTTCACTTTTGAGTTTTGACTTTAAGTGTGATGTTTGGTATGGATGAAATTTGCTAACTTATTTTACTATTCTGCATATTTTTATTACTATTCATGAGTCTCATTGCATTTTTTAGTACTATTCATGGGTCTCACTGTATTATTTCAGTTAATTTTTACCTTTATTTATAGTATTTTCAGTAAAAAAATTTCAGTTTCAACAAAATAAGTGGATTCCAAACCGCTCCTAAAAGTCTAATAGATTATCACATTGTCATTTATTGGCTATATGATTTCGTTGACCTTTCTAACACCTTCATGTTCAGTTCGATAAAATTAAAAACACGATCTTGTTCATGAATTGGGTTTTATAGAAAAAATAAATAAATTAAGCCACACATAATCACACTCATTAGAGAACTAAGTATTGGGGTGTAAGAACCCCAGGTGTAGCTCTTTTACTAATCAACATCCCCAAAAATAAAGTTTATCCAAATATATATTGCTATTTTTTTTTAGCAACTATGAATAGTGAGTTCTCAAATATACAATTTACTATTCATGGGTTGTAAATATATATATATATATATGTGTGTGTGTGTGTGTGTGTGTGTGTGTATGTGTGTGTATTATTAGGGAGAGGGAGAGAGAGAGACAAAGACGAAGAGAAGAAAGAGAGATGGAAGAGAAGAGAGAGAAACAAAATTTTTTATATTATTTAATTGTGTAGTTTATAGTATTTGATTAGGTTGTATGTAAAAATAAAAACTGAGATATTGGATGTATTGTTAAATAGGTTGGTAAAATAGTGTTTGAGGATGTAAAATATTTTTTTTTTCTACATCCTAGATGTGAATGTTCTTATGGCTGTCAAGACCAAGTAAAACATAAACAGTGAAGATTCTAGATCAAACCCATTAAACTATCTTCTTTTTCCCTAAATTAGGAGCTCTAACCAAATTGCGCAGTTGAGCTATGCAACAATGCACTAGGTACTTGTGAATGCAATCTTCCCATGGACTATTAGCAGAAGGTTTGACATTCCTTAGCGCCTCCCAAACTATACTGTTAAATTACCGATTGTTCCAAAAGTTTAAACTATTAGAAAATGGTAAATTTAATCACTTAACCATGATTCTAACACTTCCCCTCACTTATGAGCCTAAACTTCCTATTAATAAGTGGGGGCCCAACAACTGGGAATTTAACATTTTAAATAAAGAGGTGAAGTAAAGTCAGGAATCGAACTTAAGATCTCATGCTTTGATACCATGAACAAAATATGGAGAATGTTTTTACAATATATTCACAAACCCGATGAATACAAATATATACAAGTATGTTTGATGAAATAAAGGAAAAGGGGTCCATGATTCATGGGATAACACAAATTAAGGATCCCATGAATAATGGGATTATACAATCATGTAGTGGCAGAATAGGATGGTGGCTGAACAAGTATTAGTGCTTGTGGGGTGTAAGGGCAAGAGTTGAGGTTCAAGTTTTCAGGAGGAAGTTTCACACAAATATACACTTAGATTAAGTTAAAGTAAAATTTTTATCTTATATAAAAAATAAAAATAAATAAATAAATAAAAGAAGGATGGTGACTGAGTTGTAGTTTCCTTGTAGGAGTAGTCAATTTGTGGGCTGGAGCTTGATCAAGGAAAGATATCTGCTGCAATAACTGTTTGCTCTGCCCCTGTTATGCAATCAGCTTATGTTATGGACTCTTTGCCTCTAACAGTACAATGGGGCCTAAAGTTGTGATATTAGTCTTAAGAGTTCCACCAGCAATGGCCATAAGATCCTTAGACAATGAAACCCCAGTTTTCCCAACATCATCTTGTTCCTGATAAAAACACCTACAAGCCTTATCATAAGCTCCACGATGTGTCCTCACAACATGTACGAGTTTATACTTCGCTCGCTGCTTATCAGGCGCCTTGTTCGATAACAAAACAGCAGCCCCACCAACTCTAAACAAACAGTTGGGTATCAACATTGATTTCTTTTTACCAAAGTAAAAATTTTTAGTCATATTCTTAGTGCTAACTGAAGAAAATCAATACACTGAAATTGTAATGAAGCAAGACTGTCAGTGAAAAATCTAGAAGAATTGAACAAGGAAGAAGAAGACAGAGAGAGAGAAAGAGAGAGATTGAAGAAAACTCTTATTGAAGAAAAACTGTATTACTTGCATAATTACATCAGAGCAAGAACTTGTTGGGAAAAATCCTATATAACTGTGAATAAATTTTAGCAAACATAGCGGAAGCACAACCACATAAAAAACACAAAAATTTATGTGAAAACCCTTTCTCCTTAAAGGGAAAAACCATGGGACAAACTCCAAATAATTTTACTATATAAAATAGAGATTACAACACTTAGAGATACAACTTAAGAAAAAAAATTTTTTTTTTTTTTTTTCACTCACTGCTTACTTCCTCACTATGTTTTTTCTCTTACTCTCTCTATTTTTCTCTTCTCTCTTGCTTGCTCTCACTCACGCAACTCCTCAAGACTGCACTAGTCCTCACCACACTCTTGGGACTTCACTTTTTTTGTTCCTCTCTGCCCAAATGGCCGAATGGCCTCTACCTTTATTTCTTCATCTTTTCCTTCTTTTCTCCCTTTCACACTCTTCACATCAAGGCACATTAAATGCAAGCCAACTTATCTTGACTTTGCTTCAACCAATTTCTTTTCTTCAGCTCTCCCATACCCGAATGACCATGCCTTTTACTTCTTTCTTTTCTTTCTTCCTTCCAACGTGTATGGCACAAGTTTAACATTACATAATCATTTATGTGGCTTGACTTTTGTACATCCCTTCATAAATGTTGTTGGACTTCTGTACATAATTGAGGAAAAGATGAACCTAACTCTTCTCTTTCGGACAAGCTTTTCCAGCAATCCCATTTCACTTTGCTGACTTCTCAGCACTTGTCCAACAAGCTCATTTAATGAGCTAAGACAAAGTGTGGGCTGGAAGTTGGTGCAGCGCACCCAACAGAACTATCCTATTCATAGAGTACAATTCATCACTATAATTGAATAGATTAAGATCCAAACTATGCGGATCTATTCTCGTGATTTCAGGGATTACAACTAACATTCTAACTGCTTTTCCCGCCAATTCTAACAGACAGTTGAAGACGACACCGTTTAGAACTCTGTAATAAAACATCCAAAGCTTTAATCAAGGATATTAGTGAAACGATTCGTGTTTACTTCATCACTTCTGTTGAAACAGAGGCTGACCAGAAGAAGAGCTTTGAGCTTCTTCAACATCCCCTCAAACGACAGGGGGAAGAATCTACCAGGAATTTGGAACCAAAGAAGAGAGATTGAGGAGCAGGTAAGGGCTTAGTAAACACATCTGCTAAATTGTCCTTGCCTGATACAAAACCAACACTGAGATCTTTGCGAAGAACTTTTTCACGAATAAAGTGATAATCAACCTGCAAATGCTTAGTCCTGGAATGAAAGATAGGATTTGACGTGAAAAATAGGGATCTGAGAGCTCTCTGAGAGAGTTGGGTGAGTTTAGAAGGGGTTGATACAACTACAACAGCGACCCACTGTACACTTCACAGATTATTCAAACATGTAGATAGATAAGGGAATGAATGTAATAGAGATGACAGAATAGAGAGAGAGAGATCTGAGTTTGGGAGTTGGGCTGTCCTAGAGGCCAGAATGATTAAAGGAATCTTAATTTGAAGAGGAAGAGTGTATTTTCAAAGTTCGTTTATTTGGTGGGAGAAACTGCATTGAAGGGGATAAAATTTCGAGGAAAAAAAGGAGGAGGATTTATAGGAGTGTGGGAGTGGGATTCAATCAAATTCAGTGGAGTCAAAGAGAAGGGTGTGGATGGTCCAATGTGGCTTCTCTGGTTTTCTGAACTGACAGATGTATGTTTTTAAGTTTGGATTTGGGTTTGTACGTTTCCCAATAAATCCAGACAGAGTTCCCCAACTGTGTTGCTCAGGGTATTTCATCTTCGGTTGTCTGTTTGTGAAAAAATCATTTTCTACAAATTATTAACACAACTTTTTTTATTACAACGTATCGTGACAAATTCTGAATGATGAAGAAAAAATTATGAAATTATCGCGTTTGTGATCTTAATATTTTGTAAGGGATAAATTGTGAAGTAGTTTGTGATCATAGTATTTTGTAAAGCATTTGGATTACAGATCTGGGTTTTGCATATTTGGATTTTAGGGTCCAAAGCTAAATGATTTATTTGACTTTAAAAAATATGAATTTGAATTCCAGCCAAATCAATTATTAAGGATTTTAATATTCAAAATCCTCTTCCTTGAAATAACAAACACCGATATTTTAGAAATCTTTAGGCGCACGTATCTCTATCTTGATGCTTTCCATGTTAAGAGTGACAAATGCAGTGGGTAGGGCAAATTTTGGCTTTCCATGCCAAGTGTGACATATGAGTGGGTTGGGAATATTTTGGATTTAGTCACAAACAGGTTAGATATTATTATCAATTTGTTATCCATTTAACAAAATAGATTACACCCATTAAGCTTTACCCAACCAATTCATTTATTTTGGATGGGACCCAATAAGGACATCTTGGGGGAGATGACACATGGTGATCTTCTAATTAATTGGACCACAACATACATAGGTTCGAGAGTGAAGGAGCATCGAGTTTAGAATTCCTCCCTTGTCGATTTGGCCGAGTAGTCTACCATTGTGTTCCTACACGTAAAGTAATATAATTAATGAAAGTGAATTATGCATGTGGGATTTAAACAAGGGTCTATGGTTTTCTATTAAAAAAAAAAAAAAGGACTGTTAACGAATATCTTTAGGGGATTTGTACTTACTTGATTATTTTACGAAAGTTTTAATACTATTTTTATGGAAAATATAAAAATTTATCAAAAAATTAGTTACTTTTTTCTTTTCCTATAAAAAATTTCTAAAATTAATTTATAAACTAATGTTCTCAGGATATCCATTAACTTTGTCTTTTAAATAAACATGGACTTTAGAGAGTTTGTGTGGATAATCTCATAATAACAAGAATCTAAAAAATTAGATGATTAAAAGAGTTCTTAACTTTATTGGTGTGGTTTTGTTACACTAATTTGATGCTCACTTAATCACTTCATGATGTTTGTGGTAAGGTTGAAGGTTTGTCGTAGTCTCTTGCCCATTTGTTCTCACTTGGTACTTCATTGAGTGATTCGCACAATGGGCTGCTAAGTGACACATGTCACCTCTCAAAAGAGCTCTCAACATCTATCCATTTACCAAATTATACATTCATATACATAATTAGAAATACTTGAAATCTCTAAAATGACTAAAATACCTTCAAAATTACTTAATGATTGAAAATAGCCTCAAACTCTCCAAAATGACCTAAAAAACGCCTTGAAGTCTCCTAAGATTACCAAAATACCCATGAGCCTTCTAAAATGACAAAAAAAAAATCCTTCAAAACCTTTGAAATGACCAAAATACTCGAGGATGAGTGTAAGGACACAAACGGACCTACGGCCCAAGAACGACCAGACAGTGGTCCAATGAGCCCACCACAATAAATTTGTTAGAGAATGGGTAGGATATTGACTACTTAATAAGCTAAAGTTAATCACATTGAGAAGAAATGCCAAGTAAAAGATTAGGAATACTCCCCAAGGCAGATCTTTTATATATATGGTTTTGCTTTCTCTCTTTCACCAATCTCTTTTTTTCCGGATCCCTTTTCATAAGGATCTTCATTTTCCTTTCATATTTATACCAAGATTATCTTCATCCTATACTTGGAGGGTTGAGATTGCATTTTTAGGACTTCTGTCCCATCCAGAACATACTAGTAAATTTCTGCCTTGCAATCTGAGCTGTGCCACTGCTGTTCATGGTCATTTCCTCATTAATACGGCCAGAAGAGTAGTTGTCTTGCATTTAATGCGAAGGGGATAGCTTCCACTCCCTTCTCCTTTCACCCTTCTCGTAACCTGTGCCAAGTCTACTTTCTTCTCTCTGTGATATTTTAACTTTATGTGCCTTCTATGGTTAGTGCTTGTCCCCCAGATCAACGGCTACTCGTCTCGTGGCTATCCAATACTCGTCTCCAAGGTCTGAGGGGCATCCTTGGAAATCATCTTAGTAATCCACTTAGATGAGATTAGGGGTCCTCTTCCACACAATGAGAATTAATCATGATATATTAATGTGAGAGAGAAAGAGAGGAAAGTATTGGGTGGTGATTTGTCAATATCGAGAGATGAGATAAGGATAGTGGTACCACAAAAAAAAAAAAACAGATAAGACAAGAGAGGGCAAGTGTCGAGAAGAAAAAAATATAAATCTCCATAACCAATGAATGCATGCCATGTACAATGCATTGAATATTTAAATTTCTCGACTAGGCCAAGTTTGTTGGGTGAGATTTGTCAATATTGGGTACTTGTCAATCCCCCCCCCCCCCAAATAATTTGATAGTTTTGATACAAAATAAAATTTCTACTCTAGCCTAATTTAAGTATATATATGTGTGAAACTTTCTCCTAGAGACTTGAACCCCAACTCTTGCCTTCCTCCCCACAAGCACTTATACTCGTAGAGTGACTATTGCACCAAGAGTGTGCGGTGGTCATAATTTGATAGTTACAATAATGAGAAAAGTAGTATGTAAACCCTAGTTCTCCTAATTAATGAGAACCGTTTTTCCCAATTTTTTAGAGATGGTTAGAAATACATATATACTAAATATATTGACCTGACAACTTAGGCCAACGCACTTCTCTTACTCCCTCAAGCACTTAGTGCCTTGGGAGATACCAACTTGCCCAAATATTGTTACGGTCTAATTAATGAGAACCTAAGCTACAAGCATCTTAGAGGTATGACACTAAATTACAATCATTTTGACAATTGAACAAGCTATCGAGTAACTTTAAAAAAAAAAATAATTTAATAGTTGGAAGAAGGAAATTTGAACCTTAAGTATTTCCCTTTGAAATACATACCTAAAAGTGTCGGCCAGTTAACTTTCCTCGTCCCTATTTTTTTTCTTTTTCTTTTTCTTTCTTTCTCTCTCTCTCTATGAATGACTGACTTTATAAAGAAGGAAAAGGAATTTGGAGTCCTAAAGTATTCATATGTGATAATAAGCACAGTATAAGATAGTATAATTACTACGGATGACTACGTATACTCATTGACGTTGTTGAGGCTTAAATGCAGCTCCTAATGTCAACTCACAACAGTATGTATTATTGACCGTACCGTTTTTCATTAAATTCATGAATTAAAATCTTCAGCTTTGTATCCGCGCAGACATATAGACATGGAAAAACGGACGGGTCGGATCGGATTCGGGTCGGATCAATCGGGTCGTGGGTCAAACGGGTCACGTGTCAAAATGGGTCATTTTAAGCAGTTTGAAAATGGGTTCGGATCAATCGGGTTGCGGGTCAAGTCGGGTTGACCCGAATTTTTCACATGAAATTTTTTATTTTTTATTTTTTATTTCTTTTATTTTTTTATTTTTTTTATAAAGAAAACAATATGTATTTGCCATTTGGATAGTTATGCAACATATTACTTGATGTAAAATGCATTATTTTGAATTCACTACTTATATTAAGAATAAACTCAGTTAAACTTATTAATACTTATTCAATAATTTTAAAATTATACAAATCCTAACATTGCTATCTAAAACAAAATAACACAAAAATAAGTAAAACAAATATACAAGTTTTATTTTTACACAATATCAACATTCCAAAAAAAAAAATTACAAATGACTTATTGGATAACTCATTTGATAAAGAATAAAAACATATAAGAAAGTTACTGTAATGACGCGATTCGTGACGGACCGTAACAGTGTCGGGTTCGCACGTGAAAAGGCCCCTAACAATATCATTTGTAGAGCGTGGGTTTGAAAGGCTAGGCCTTGTTCGATAGGCGGTGGGTTTTTCGCGGTGTTCGTATGAACTTAAGCTTTCCTACACCCCTGGAGTCTTTCTCCTGGAGGTGGGCTGGGAGGCTCTGGTTTCTGGCCATTTTTCCCAACCCCCTTTTAGGTTACTTCTTTTTCCTTTTATATTCGCCTGCGTTCATTGTCCTTCGTCCACGTATAGGGTCAATCTTTCCAAAATTGATACTTGTCCCATCAGCCTATCCCCCAAAGTCGTTGGGGATGGTTGTAAAAGCCAAAGAATGCGGCTCTGTCAGGTTCAGAGCATTAAATGGCAATAACAGCAGCTTTCCCTGGATATTTTAGATCTTTTGTCCTGGTTTCGGTCCTATACCGTTTCTGCCCTCCTTTCAGGGGGGGAACTTTGGGTCTGCCGAGGACTGAGCCGTCCTCGGCGATGTCCATAGGCTATTTGGTCGAGTTTGGGCCATAGCCCTCCTCGGCTTGGGCCTTCGGATTTTCCCCAGGTAGATGGGCCCGGCCCGTAAATCGTTTGGGCCCCACAATAGCCCCTCAAAACCCGGCTGTCCAACCTCTTGGTTGGAAAGGGGGGTTTTGGTGATGCCAAACCTCTCCTGTGGCCCAATCTATTCGGCCTATTAAACATGCTGGCGGTTCCTCATATGCCCAAGAGATTCACCGGTCTACGAGATAGTTTTTAATTTCGCGCTTGAGGCGTTCTTATCGCTTGGGGTATCCAAAACGCGCTTTGAATAATCACTATTTACGAGACTACTTTAATTCGACGGTTTATTTTGATGGGATGGAGAAGCGGAACCGGCGTGTTTGGGTTTGCTGATTCCTTTGGAGATCTGAACCTATTAAATGCCCCCCGCTCCGCCCTCTGTATAAGTAGGACAGGAGGAGGTGATTGTTTTTACCGAAAATCCCTTTTCATCCTCCTGCGATTTTGGAATACTTAGCCTCCCTTAAGATTCGGTTTACTCGCCGGTTTATACACTTAATCGTAAAATACTTTACCATAACAACAAGGGATGCAAAAGTCCCACCCCTCCCAAAAACGCCACGTTCCGATAAAGTTTATCATGGCTCGATCGGGACAAGGATGGCGAAGACTCAAAATCAACCTCATCCTTCTTTCAGTCAAAATCCGAAGCAGGGACTCGTCACGTCAAACTTTCGACGTGACTGAGTCGAGAACACCCAAGATCATTACCATCCGGCTCCTCACGAGCGTACCTAATATGGCACCGGCGTGTTAGGAGTCAGGGCGGAGGCAGGGGCTAAGTGCTTCTGCTTCTCCCTCTTTTGCTCCTTGGTGCCCTTCCCCTCCCTCTTCTTATTGTCTTCCCAGCACCAGTTCCGCCCTGGTGCTGTTTCTTTTCTATCTTTTGTTCCTCTCTTTGTCTCTTCATCTCTCTCTCTTCTTCTCCTCCTTCTTTACTCATGTCCTCCATCTTCTTTATTCATCCCCCTCATCTTCGTCATTGATTTCTTCCTTACTATTTCCTTCTTCTTCATTCATTTTCTTTTTTAAAGTGAGTCCCTCTCTCAGTATGAGCAGCAATGAGGCAGAGATTGGAGAAACTTTGAAGACGAGTTTAAAAGACGCTTGACAGTTTACTTTTCTGTACTACAGATGTAATGGTTGCTTAGGCAGTTTACATTTTGTATAGGCTCGTTTGAGCCCCTTTTTGTATGTTGTAATGATTTTTTATATTAATAAAAATTGTTGTCTACCTTATTTCGCATGTTATGTCTCTATGTTTTCATAAATTTGCAAGCGCTGCTCGGCACAATAATATAGCATCTAAATCAATGACGACTAAGACCAAAATATTTGATAATAAAATGATGTCGCCATAGCTTTAATAGAAGTGCTTGGCACAATAAGGCCGACCCGTAAAAAAAATAGTACTCACCCGGAACTAGCCGAGGAGAGAACCGAAGGCTTGATGCCGTGTGAGAAATAGCCGTCCGAGGACATATCCCCTACCAAATGAATAGCCCTCTTATACGACTAAATGCTGGGGCGTTCCACCCCTTTCCTTACACCTTTATTGGCCTTAACATTTTATGGTGTTTAAGCCGTGGATGAAGTGACCTGACATTTTTACCAAGTAACCTTTCTTATGAGAGTCAAACCTTTTCTTATCCAAGTATTTGGTTTTCCCATAGGCTTGAGTCCGAGGACCATGCAAGGCCTTGGTTCTGTCCAATAACTTGTAATTTTTATAATTTTTCGTGCTTGGCCTCCCCATAGGCTTGAGTCCGAGGACCATACAAGGCCTTGGTTCTGCCCAAAAACTTGTAATTTTTATAATTTTTCGTGCTTGGCTTCCCCATAGGCTTGAGTCCGAGGACCATACAAGGCCTTGGTTCTGTCCCTGGGCCCATATGCCGAACGGGCCTGGGCCGCGAATTTACTGGGCCCACAAATTAAGAGGTGTTTCCATAACTTTTGATCACGCGGTACCTTTTGGCGTCCCAGTGTTCGAGGTGCACCTTCTCGAGACTCCTTTAACCTCAGGGTTGCAGACGACGTTGGAAGTCGAGCCAGAGACGTTTTGTCTGTAGCGTTCCTTGGGACGCTGCGCGAATTAAATGCCACCACCTTATCTTTTAACATAAATAGGAGAGAAAGTTGCTCCTTTTCACACACAAATCCTTCAGATTCCTCCCTTAGTTCATCATGCTTGAGGCAGAGATTGGGAAAAAGGAGCTCCCTCCGCCACAAAGGCGTCATGTCCCCCCGAGACTCAGAGTAGGGAGGTACGGGCCAAGGAGGTGCAAGTTCAAGGGAGCATTCCATTTCGTCATAGGGGAGAGGGTCCTCTTCCCTCTTTTAGTCGAAATCCGAAGCAGGTTCTGGTCATGCCAGTTTTTCGGTATGTCCAAAGAAGGAATTTCCACCATCAGCACTGTCTACCTTGTGGCAGGCAAATTTTTGTGGGGGCTTCCCAACCTCAAGCTCCTAGCACCTTTTCTGTAGATGGTGTTAGCCTGAGGTCAGGTTCTTTGGCTGCCTGAGTTATGGGCATGCAGAGGTGTCGAGGAATGGTTTCCTTAGACAATAACTTGGCGCAGTAGCCAACCTCTCCTCTGAGCTGTCCCCACGGCCTTCTCTCCACTCGCTTGTATTTTCCTTTACTTATGTAGTCAGCTTTAGTGTAAGCTTGTTTCAGCTTTTCATTGTACACTGTACTGTTCCTTTGTCTTAATAAAATATGTGTCTATTTCTCCCTACATATCTTTCTTCTCCGTAACAACTACTTTATGCATGAATATTAAATGCAAGCTTGCCCTTAAGGATATTCCAGGCAGAAAAAATGCTTTAACACGGGTTCCTACTAATTTAAACTCATAAATATTATTAAGTATAACAATGGTAACTTTCAATAAATTAAATTCTTGGAACTAACCGGGATAAGCGTTGAGTACTACGCGATGCATGCTAGACCAATGTCCGAGAACGATAATCTCTAAATAATTCGTCTGAAAGGGTAGCTAAGTAGCGAGGGACTTTGGTTGTGCTTTTGGGGTAATATGTTGCGCCGTATCGCATCAACCCCTTTGATACTGGGGATCCGAGGGTAGACCGAGGAATCCGCGCAATCAAGGTATTAACCCGTCTGCTAACGCGGAGTTCTCTTCGGAGGGATTTCGAGATTTACGGGCCATAGTTTTTTCTTTAAATAGTTGGTTCCTCATCCAAGTAGTTGGTTTCCCCACAGGCTTGAGTCCGAGGACTTTGCAATGCCTTGGTTCTGTCCAAAACCTAGTTTTCATTACATCCAGGTAGTTGGTTTCCCCTGAGGCTTGGGTCCGTGGACCATGCAATGCCTTGGTTCTGTCCAAAACCTAGTTTTCCATATCCAGGTAGTTGGTTTCCCCTTGAGGCTTGGGTCCGAGGACCAATGCAATGCCTTGGTTCTGTCCAAAACCTAGTTTTCCCATCCAGGTAGTTGGTTTCCCGAGGCTTGAGTCCGAGGACTATGCAATGCCTTGGTTCTGTCCAAAACCTAGTTTTCCACATCCAGGTAGTTGGTTTTCCCATAGGCTTGGTCCGAGACTATGCATGCCTTGTTCTGTCCAAACTAGTTTTCCACATCCAGGTAGTTGGGTTCCCCTGAGTCCGTGGACTATGCAATGCCTTGGTTCTGTCCAAAAACCAGTAGTTGGTTTCCCATAGGCCCCAATGCCTTGGTTCTGTCCAAAACCTAGTTTTCCACATCCAGGTAGTTGGTTTCCCCTGAGGCTTGGGTCCGTGACCATGCAATGCCTTGGTTCTGTCCAAAACCTAGTTTTCCAATCAGGTAGTTGGGTCCGTGGACCATCAATGCCTTGGTTCTGTCCAAACCTATTTTCCACATCCAGGTAGTTAGTTTCCCCTGAGGCTTGGGTCCGAGGACCATGCAATGCCTTGGTTCTGTCCAAAACCTAGTTTTCCACATCCAGGTAGTTGGTTTCCCCTGAGGCTTGGGTCCGTGGACCATGCAATGCCTTGATTCTGTCCAAAACCTAGTTTTCCACATCCAGGTAGTTGGTTTCCCCTGAGGCTTGGGTCCATGGACCATGCAATGCCTTGGTTCTGTCCAAAACCTAGTTTTCTCTTGGTGTGGGATCTTGGCTTTAGGGGAGTTAGCTCCTCGGCCAAGCCCCTAGAGTTTATCCATACGGTTAACGTTATAAGGTACCTAGTTTACTCTTTACAGGGGACCTTGGCTTTAAGGGAGTTGGCTCCCCAACCAAGCCCCTAATCAAGAAACATAGTCCCTAACAGAACTTTATACTAGAACTCTATAATCGACGGTTAGATATAAGGAAGAAACTTTATCGACCCACTTCCTATACCAACACATAAGCCTTTCCCACAGACGGCGCCAATTGTAAGGACGCGATTCGTGACGGACCGTAACAGTGTCGGGTTCGCACGTGAAAAGGCCCCTAACAATATCATTTGTAGAGCGTGGGTTTGAAAGGCTAGGCCTTGTTCGATAGGCGGTGGGTTTTTCGCGGTATTCGTATGAACTTAAGCTTTCCTACACCCCTGGAGTCTTTCTCCTGGAGGTGGGCTGGGAGGCTCTGGTTTCTGGCCATTTTTCCCAACCCCCTTTTAGGTTACTTCTTTTTCCTTTTATATTCGCCTGCGTTCATTGTCCTTCGTCCACGTATATGGTCAATCTTTCCAAAATTGATACTTGTCCCATCAGCCTATCCCCCAAAGTCGTTGGGGATGGTTGTAAAAGCCAAAGAATGCGGCTCTGTCAGGTTCAGAGCATTAAATGGCAATAACAGCAGCTTTCCCTGGATATTTTAGATCTTTTGTCCTGGTTTCGGTCCTATACCGTTTCTGCCCTCCTTTCAGAGGGGGAACTTTGGGTCTGCCGAGGACTGAGCCGTCCTCGGCGATGTCCATAGGCTATTTGGTCGAGTTTGGGCCATAGCCCTCCTCGGCTTGGGCCTTCGGATTTTCCCCAGGTAGATGGGCCCGGCCCGTAAATCGTTTGGGCCCCACAGTTACAATTTTAAAAATTAATTTTATAATCTATTATCAATTGTGGTTGACACTTTATTTCAATTTGAGATATACATTAAAGTTTGATTGTTTACTTATTTATACCTAGTCTCTTTTATGAAGATCATATCATTGTTAAGCAACACACACTCTAGGAAATATCATAATTTATTTTGAAAAACCGTTTATTTTGAACATAAATTGTTAAAAAATAGATCTAAACATTCATAATTTATGCTAATTTGATACTTTGGCTTTACTATTTTCACACATGTGAATGTGTCTCACACATATCTACAATTTTAAATCTAATTTTAACTTTACTGTAACCAGATTATCTTGGCATGTACTTTGCTATTTGATATCTAAAAATCTTTACTCATTACAGAATGCTCAACCATTTATTTTTCAATTAATTTGCATGCAGTTATGTAAATGTATCAATTGTTTCCTTAAAGCTCACAATAAATAATTAAACCAATATTGTCTTAATTTCACTATTTTTTTTACCAAAACAAAAAGTTTTAAAAAAATGGTTCGGGTTCGGGTTCGGGTCAAGTCGCGGGTCGGGTCGGGTTGACCCGCAAAAAACACGGGTCAAGTCACGGATCAACCCGTTTTTGCTTCGGGTCAAAAAAAAATCAGGTTCGGATCGGATATTTTTCGGGTCGGGTCAGGTCAAAAAATTCTGACCCGCTTTGCCATGTCTACAAACATATCCACAACCACATGTCATATGTTTCAATTTATTCAATACCGTGTGTGAAATGAAACAAGAATTTTCTGTGTACTGCAAAACAAACCCGAAATAAATATTTGCTGTTCTATGAAGGAAAAAGAAAACGTTTTTGCTGCAATGGAAAAGCTTTGAAAGATTGCGCCATCATCAGCCAACTAAAAATTTGGGAGAGGGGACCCTTTCGAAGGCTATAAATTATAGGAGAAATAAATAAGGGGGCATGTGTCTCTATGCAAACGGCAAAACATTGCTTTATTATAATTTTTAATGACACCTTGGCTACCTTCGCACTTTTGAGTTTTGACTTAAAAGTCAGATAGATTATCACATTGTCTTCTTTATTTTTTTTTTTGGTCAAAGATTATCACATTGTCATTTATTGGCTATATGATTTCGTTGACCTTTCTGACACCTTCATGTTCATTTCGATAAAATTAAAATTAAAACACGATCTTGTTCATGAACTGGGTTTTATAGGGAAAAAATAATAATAATAAGCCACACATAATCACACTCTCTTGCCCAGTTGTACACGCTTGGGACTTCATTGAGTAATTCGCACAATAGGCTACTAAGTGACACGTGTCACCTCTAAAAAAAGCCTTCAACATCTACCCATTTACCCAATTATACATTCATATACATAATTAAATACACTTAAAATCTCTAAAATGACTTAAATACTTTCAAAATTACTTAATGATTAAAAATACTCTCAAACCCTCTGTGAGAGTGCTTTTTTCTTTAGCACACAGGCCCAAGGATCCTGGGCCAAATAGTTGTATTTTGGTGGACTGGGCTTGGTTCACCGCAGCTAAATGGGGGCTGATTACGAACCAAGTTGTGCGCAAGTTACATAAATCTCCTCAAGGCAAAAATGCGATTCCTCCTAAGTAATAAAATACCATTATAAGTGTTTTAGTATCATAAAAGGATCCTTTACTCTTACAAAACAAGTAAAAGATGTTCATAATATTCACAATGAGAAAGAGATTGAAATAGAATATTTAAGGCTTATCTTTTATCTTATAAACATTTTAAAGAATTCCTTCACTTGGTACCCCGGGCGTACTGTCGTGGGATCCCGGGGCGTATTGTCGTGGGATCCCGAGGCGTATTAGGCCTGTAAGAACCCAGAATCTCTGGTTCTCTGCACTATTAGGATATATATATATATATATATTAATACACATACATATATGTAAGTGAATTTTATGAAAATGATTCAGCCACGAGGATCCTGGCCCCAATTCTCACAGACTTACGCTTTTGCACAAGACTTGTGGGATTTGGAACTCAAGTCCAAGTGGCTTTGCTTGGGCAGGGACTCAGCTTTACAAGCAAAAATATATATGTATTGAGCAGCAAGAAGCAGTAAAGAAATATGCAAAGTAATTGTTAGAAATTCTCAAATCAATATGAGATATTTCATTATTTTTTCTTGATTGTGGATTACAAATGTGCTCACTAAGACGTGATACAAGGTTCAAATAAGCTCAAAAATTACAGACTTTGATGGCTATTCAAGCCTCTAAGACTTGTAAAGTTTGAATCCTTTTGAATCCAAGTATGTGCTATAGTGGCTGTTTCTGGGATACCGGGAGACATTCCTCTGTTTTTCTTAAATTTTACAGAGTTCTAATGACTCTGTATGATATATCTTCCTACTGAAAATCCCCCCCCCTTTTATAATGGAGTTTTTGGTCCTCCCGGGGAACCGTTGGTTCCCCTGTTTTACCCTTTTGCAAACAGAACACGTCCTGTATCCATCATCTTGGTAAGTCCCATTTCCGTTTTTTCTCATTCTTTCCTTCTTTCAGCTCTGATTCTTTTGAAAGTTCCTGGTTGGCCATCTTCTTTGGGATGTGCTGAGGTATGCCCTTCTCGGCATCCCCGTTTCTGGCATTTTCCACTTTTCCCTTTTCTTTCCCATCCAGGCGGAATCCTGCTCTGCCATTTTGAAAGCCACTTGTTATCATTCTTTCTTCTATGCTTCTCCGTTTTGGTTCCTCGAGGCTTTTTCTGTCTGTGCCATGAGAGGTCGCTGGGTTATACTGGCGTTTGTGTTCTTTTTCTGCTTTTGTTTCTTGTTTCCTTCTTCTGTCTTTTTCTATCGAGCTGTCCTAGTCTTCCTTTATCTTTGTGCCTGAAGGGGTCTGCGCCTCTTGAAGGTTCCTGAGGATCCTTGCTTCTTATCCCTTGCCGTGATCCTCTTTTTTTTTTGGATGCTTCTTTGTCTGGGCTTCAGGATCCCCTGGGCTTTTTTATTCCTTCATGGGTTTCCTGCGTCTGTTACTTTGGGCTTAGCTTGATTTTTCCTTTTGGGCTTGACTTATCCTTTTGGGCTTCCTTCACTATGATCCTTTTTAGACCTCAACACCCTCCAAAATGACCTAAGTAACCCCTTAAAGTCTCGTAAAATGACCAAAATATTCTTGAGCCTTCCAAAATGACAAAAAAAAAAAACTCTCAAAACCTTCGAAATGACCAAAATAGTTGAGGATGAGTGCATGATGAGAATTAAACATGATATATTGATGTGAGAGAGAAAGAGAGAAAAGTATTGGGTAGTGATTTGTCAATATTGAGAGATGAGATAAGGATAGTGCCAGGGGTGCCCCCCCACCCCAAAAAAAAAAATTTTAAATTTCCACTAGAGTAGGTAAAAAATTGACATGGCCCCCCTAAACTATTTCAACCATTCTTCTAGTTCTAGTCCAATACAACTTAAAATTAAAGAAAAACCTTGGCCCACATCCATCCCCACCAGCCAGCCCCAAATCTCTAATAAAACAAAAATTTTCTCCTTTAAACTAAACACACTTCCAGCCCAGCCCAATCCCAAATCTAAAATGCCTAATCAAACTAAACAAAGACATCTTAAAATTCAATCCTCACCGTTAACAAAAGGAGAAAACAATCTGATTGTCACGCTGCCTTTTTTTCCCTTCTGTTCTCAATTCACGCCTCCATAGTGTCACACTATCACGCCTCTCCTTAGAAACAATCTCCTCAGTCCTCGCCTGCTTGCCTTGTCGCCGCAAATTCCACTAGTCCGTTGACCTGTTCAGCTGTTCTGTTCATCACCTCAACCTTAAGCCCTCATCTCAATCTCAATTCCTCAAGGTATCTCATTCTCATCTCACTTCTGACTTCTCTCTTTTTTTCTCTACAACTGAAGTTACTGAACTAAATATAAAATATGTGTATGTGAGTATGTGAAATTGTGAATATGTGATACCCTTTGCCAGCAAAGCAATTTATGCTTATTTGACTTTGTCTTTTTGTGTTTATTGTTTTTGTATTCTATATTCTTGAGTCTTACCACTGACTCCACTGGCTGCTCTATGACTTTTGGCTTTTGTGTTGTTTCTTGTTTGTCTCTTCAGTGGGGGTAGGGTGGGGGCCGTGGGGCTTGCATTGTGTAGTTGGGTAGTAATTAGTAAAGTAAGTAAAATATATGGAAGGCAATTGGGATGAGGGTTGTGACCCACCGACCCGGGAGTTAGTGTATTTTGTTTATGTTGTTTGTTACTTTGTTTATGAGTGATTTGTTTATTTAATTTTTTTTATCCTAAAAGGTCCTTACTTTGAAATTAGGTACCAAATAATGAGCAAATTGCAGGGAATTGCAGGGAATATGATAGTATGATAGTTTATATAGAGAAGGAAATTGCAGGGAATTTCACTGTTGATGATAATGGATGAATTTTATTCCATGAAATATTGTTGCCAGGCATGATTTGATGTGAATGTTCTTTTTTGTATGTCTACATTGAACTAGACAGTTTTTTATGTTCATTAACGTACAAGAATATAATGATATATGAAAGTTGATAATTTTGTATTCAATAGACTTAGGAATTATATTTAGTATATCTCTATTACAACCCGGCCCCCCCAAGTAATTATTCCTGGCTACGCCCCTAGATAGTGCTTCAAAAAAGAAGAAGATAAAAGCAAGAGAGGACAAGTGTCAAGAAGAAAAAAATAAATCTCCATAACCAATGAATGCATGCCATGTACAATGCATTGAATGTTTAAATTTCTCGACTAGGCCAAGTTTGTTGAGTGAGATTTGTCAAAATTGGGTACTTGTCAATATTGGGTGGGTTGAGTTGACCATTTTTACTCCCATAATTTGATAGTTACAATAATGGAGATAGTGGTATTTAAATCCTAGTTCTTCTAATTAATAATAACATTTTTTTTCCTAATTTTTCAGAGATAATTAGAATTTTATACATACTAAATATATTGCCCTGAAACTTAGGCCAACGCACTTCTCTTACTCCCCTAAGCACTTAGTGCCTTGGGAGATACCAACTTGCCCAAATATTGTTGCGGTCTAGTTAATGAGAACTTAAGTTACAAGTATCTTAGAGTTTTGATATTAAATTACAATCCCCTTGACAATTGAACAAGCTATTGAGTAACTTTTTAAAAATAATTTGATAGTTGAAAGAATAAAATTTGAGCCCTATATATTTTCATTAAAAATACCTAAAGGTATCGACCGGTAAACCTTCCTCCTCCCTTTTTTTTCTCTCTCTCTATATGAATGAATAACTTCATAAGGAAGGCAAACGAATTTGGATTCCCAAAGTTTTTAGAATGAATAACTTCATGAGAAAGGTAAAGGAATTTGGATTCCCAAAGTATTAGGGCCTGTTTTTTTGAGAAAGAAGAATCCATTCATTCAACCAAAAGATCAACAGGAGAGACTGTCAAACATTACAAGATTGTGGGCATCACAATGGATGTCGCCAAACCAAATTTGGGGGGATTGGGACTGTCTGGCTATCTTTGCCAATTTATCAGCAACCCCGTTCCCTTTCCGTCTAACATGAGCGAAAATAACAGCTTGAAAACCAGAGGCCAGGTGCCGAGCATCTTCAATCAGGTGGCCAAAGGGAGCAAAGCATGCTTCGCTTGAGTTGAGAGAGTTGGTGAGTTAGTTTGAGTAATGTTGTTTAAGTTTTTTGATATGTGTGTGGGTGAAAAAGTGTGTAAAAATGTATGTTATGTTGTTTAAAATGTGTAGTTTTATGTTTGAGTAGGGCTGCCAAACAGGTCCTTAATATGTGATAATAAGCATGGTACAAATCCAGTAGATACAATCCATACGTGATATGTAGGTAATAGAATTTGCTATACCAAAGTATGACCACGTATATTCATTGACATTGTTGAGAGAGTTAATGCAGCTCCTAATGTCAACTCACAGTTGTCTATTAGATTACCGTACCGTTTTTCATTAAATTCATGAATTAAATCCTCATCAAAAGAGCTTTGTAACCGTGTAAACTATCCACAGCCTCACGGCTACGCCATACGTTTCAATTTATTCAATACTGTGTGTGAAATGAAACTAGAATTTTCTCTTACAGTAAAACGGTGGCAGCTTTAGGAATTTTTCTCGGGGTATTTTTTAAGAAATATAAATTACACAATCTAATAAAAAGATAAATTCATTTATTGACAACAACAACAATCAAATAACATGCAAATACATAAGGTTTACAATTTCCTTCTATGAATTTTCATATTTTGAAATCGATGCATAATAATCTCATTATCAATGTTACAAGCTACATCTCTTTCAATGTACGCAACTAAATAATCATTCATCCACTGATCTCCCATTTGATTGTGCAGTTCATTTTTTATTTATTTCATCGCTGAAAAACCTCTTTCTACTATTGCATTAGTGATAGGAAGAGTTAAAACTAACTTCACAAGCAAATAAACTAATGGATAAGTGTCATACTTCCCTATCTTCACTAACTTTTCAACAAGTTCACCCAACTCCTTGAAGCTCTAAAAACAAGTTATTACTGCGCATATCAAAAATGTAATTCTGAAGTTGAGAGCCAAGTGCCAAGATATCTGTCCCAGAAAAATCAGATGGATAGAACTTTGCTAGACAAGTTTTGAGACCATTGATATCACTTTGCATATTACTAACCTCGTCATAACCTTGCTCACGTAGTTTCGATAAACTTAAATTATGTTCACAAAGTAAACATTCAACAACATACTTGAGTGATAGTTACTAAATTGTGCATCTCGAAGAGCATCTTGTCTCTTACAAGAGCCTCCAACAACAGTTACTAAATTACTAACCACAAAAAAAATTCAGCAATGTTAATGTGATTTTTAGCGACAGCAATAAGAGTCAATTGAAGTTGATGAGCAAAACGATTGACATAAAATGCTAACTTATTCTCTCTCAAAATTAAAGTTTTGAGGCCATTGATATCACCTTGCAAATTACTAGTCCCGTCATAAACTTGCTCACGTAGTTTCCATAAACTCAAATTATGTTCACAAAGTAAACATTCAACAGTATATTTGAGTGACAAAACAGTGGTACTTGCTATATGTACAATACCAATGAACCACTCTATAATAATTCTTTTTTTGTTCACGTAACGAAAAACAAGGGTCATTTGCTCTTTCACTGAGATATCACACGACTCATCAACTAATATTGAAAAGAACCCATTGTCAAGATCCTTGATGATGGCTTTGGATGTTTTACGTGCAATTGTATTCACAATGTCTTTTTGAATTTCATGGTGGGTAAGCTTGCAATTTTTTGGAGCTTTTTGCAACACTTCATTTATAGATTCATTGTGATCTGCCAAAAATTGTAGAAGCTCAAAAAATTTCCTTTATCACTTGAACCTTGAGATTCACCATGACCACAAAAAACTAACCCCTGGCATAAAAGGAATCTTATGCAATCAACTATTGCATTTAATTGAACCCGATATTCAATTTCATCTTGATTTGATTGCTTAACCAAAACACTTTGAATGTGTTGCTTTTCCTTCATTAGATCTTCACTCTTCTTGACAGCTTGGTAATGAGCACTATTAACTCCTCCAACATGGGATGATAACTTCTCTATTTGATTTCAAAGTTTGAATCCCTTCGTTACAAAAGTCTTTCCTCCTCCTTGCTTACCAACATCTTGCCCAAATAGGTAGCAATATAAACAAAATATTGCATCCTTGTCTATAATATATTCCAACCAGTTTCTATTTATATACCAATCAGATCTAAATCGACGAGGCTTTCTAGAAAAATCTGTTGAAGGGTAATCATGGAGAACAGGTTAACAATGGCCTTTTTGTAAATAAAATCTTCTTATTTCATCATGATTATTAGGATGATAAGATGATATCTTTTCTCATACCCCAAGATCTGAATGAATATTTTCTAAGTTAAAGTCAACATGAATTCGCTTAGAAGATGAAGATGAATCTTGCACAGGAAATGAATCTTGCATAGGAGATGAATTTTGGGTACGTGATTTTCTTATCAAATATTTGTTCATAATTCTAGTAAAAGAATAAACAATAAACTATAAGTTCATTTGAAATATTAATAAAATTATTAATTATTGTTGTTTAGTTGTTTTATTATTTTTCTTTACTGACTACTAGCAGTCACACACCTCACTGTGCATTAGCACACACCCCATTATGCAGTAGCACATGCCCCATTGTGCATTATCCACCCGGCTCAAACCACTGACTAACATAATTTAATTTGTTTTTCTTTTATAATGTCTTGTTCAGTTTTTTAATGCATTTACTGCCTCTGCCTGTCTACTTCCCCAATCCAAATATCTAGCCCCATGGCCCCATCCACCCCCCACTCAACAGACAAGAGCCAATGAACATTACACAAAACATTAAAGAATATAAAACATTCACAATACACAAAACGACAAACTCACAAACTGATAAAGTCAAAATGTCAAATAAAGGCAATTAAACATTAGGCCTAGGTAAAGCTATTCAATTCCAAAGACAGAGAATCTCATTTTTCAGTTCAAAGAGAGAGAGAGAGAGAGAGAGAGAGAGCTCCGCTCTCACTCTAAGAGCATAGTAGAGATAAGATAGAGAAAAAGAGAGAAAACTAAAATACCTTGAGGGGTAGGGGCGGCGGCAGCACGTTGAGGACTCGAGGCCAAGGCAATCTCCGAAGTCTGATCCGATCTCGTCGTCACCGATCAGCCGATGTGCACTAGGACTAGGGGCGGGGCTGAGTTGCTCTTTTGTTGTTGCTCAAGGCCAAGGCAATCTCTGATCCATTCTGAGGTCTTGCCATTGCTGAGTTGCTCTGTTGTTGTTGCTAAGTCTAAGGCAGAGCCGCGAAGGCGCTACTCACTAAGAGCTTGAGACGTTGGGCTGTGGATAAGGTTTTTTTTTTTTTTTTTTTTTCCTTTAGACTACTATTTAAGGAGAAGTTTAAGGGGCTTCTCCTATTTGGGATCCTCAATTTAGATGTCCAAAATACCCTCATATTCACTCGTTTCTAAGACTTAAATCATACGATTAAACATGTAAAATTAGTAATTTAAAAAGTCCTAATTTTAGCTAAATTATAAATAAATTAAAAAATTGAAATAAATAAATAAACAGTTTTTTCTCCCACTTTCACATTTCTCTCTCACTTTAGTTGTCAAGTACTAATACAACATCTTCTTTTAGTAAAATAATAATAATAATAAAACTGCTTCTTTTTTCCCACAAATGTACCCTATTGCTTTTCTTTTTCCCACCTCTACATTTCTCTCTCATATTAGTAGTCAAGTACTAATACAACTTCTTATTAAAATAAAAAATAAAATAAAATGGTTATGAGTAAAACATGTAAACCCAAAAAATAAAAAATAAAAAGCCTCATTGCACATGCGAAGTACATGTGATGAGGCTAGTGTGTGTGTGTGTGTATATATATATATATATATATATATATATAAGATAATATTAGGCCCTTTGTGGTGGTACTTTGGGTTAAGTAATGTGTTTGAACTCAGTGAAAGGGTGTAATTAAAGTATGTGTGTGTTTAGCTGTTAGTTTGTTTCTATAAAAAATAAAATAAAATAAAAATAATATTATGTGCCTTTATCCTTATATCTTCTTATCGTTTAAGTTGGGTAAATAGATAAGAGTGGGGATAAATAGTAGATAGAGATTAAGTTTTTTCAAAATTTAAATGTTATCTTTATCTTGTAAAATCTGTCTATTTAGTATATTTATATGGCTTGATATTGAATAATAAAGCATCTTTAAGTATATTATTATTGGGTGGAATTTTATTTTAGAGGTCTGGACTAACTCAAAATAGATCATTTTATCAAATTAGAGGCCATAATTCTTTTAAAGCAACTAACAAAACATTGTGCACATAGCATTTAATTATTGGACCGATCAATTAGAATGGACCATATTCGTAGTGGCTAACCATTCTTTTAGTACAATTTCAACTTTTTGCATACTTACACCTAAATTGTTAAGAGTTTTCTTCTATATAAAAAAAATATTATGAATTCCAATTAACTAAACTGATAGAGTTTATTATTGTTGGATTAGCCCCATCACACGCACTTTGCGCGTGCAATGAGGCTTATTTTTTTGGGTCCAGTGTCATAATTTTCCATTCATCTTAATTTTTAGATTATGACACAACCCAAAAAATAAATAAAAGAAACCGATGAGTCTTGATAAAGTAGCATATAAAAAAAAAAATTTAAAAATGTTGGAACGTGGTCTTGCTAGAAGTTTTTTCATATTTTATTTTAAATTTTAGATAAGTTTGTTTTGAAAACATGGATTAATAGGAGAGTGTCCTATTTTGTAGGCATTTTAAGTGGATTTGAAGATATATTTTTACCAGGTTGTCTCCAAGTTTTGTCTCTGTTGAACGTAGGGTCTAAGGGTATTTCTGAACTACATAAAAGTTCAGTCCAAAGAGAAGAACCCAGTTATAGACAGTACTAGCCTCTGAGCACGCACGCAAGCATGTGCTCAGAGACTTTTTTATTTTTTTGGGTAAAGATTAATAATTTGCATTTATTATAATTTAGAAATATATTTTTTATTTTTCAAACAAATAAAAATGATAAACTTTAGAGATAAGCAATAATTGTAATTTCTTTTTTAAACATGAAGGGAAAAAATCCTAAATTTTAGGAATTCTATTTTTGAATTTAAAATGAAATTTGTTATTTGACATTTATAACCCTATTTTTAAATGAAGTTACCCATCATTAATGAGAGTATTTTTGAACCACATAAAAGTTCAGTTGAAAGAGGGGAATCCTAACTAAGAAATCTAAGTTTGAATTCTAGCTCTATCAAAAATCAATGGGGTTATGGGCTTCCGAGATATTCAAGCATTTAATTTAGCTTTACTAGCTAACAAGCATGGCGATTAATTCACAACACTCATTCACTATTCTATTGGGTGTACAAGTCTAGGTACTTTCCTACATGATCTTTTATGGATGCTAGCCTTGGCAATAATCCTTCATATGTGTGGCGTAGCTTGTTGGCAGCAGGAGACATCATAAAGGAAGGGTCAATGTGGAGGGTGGATGACGGGAGAACTATTGAAGTTTCAACTCATAATTGGTTGTCTCACAAGCCAATGTTTCTAGAAGAGCCTTGGCCTAATTTATATGTGAGGGACCTCATTGATTCGGCCACTATGCAGTGGGATAGAGATAAAAATCAATTGGGATCTTGTCATCTTGGTCTCCAAATGGAGCAAAAAGCATAGGTTATGTAATGCATTATAAACCCAATTTAAAACACTAGTATTACTATTTTCGTGTGTATTCTAATATGTATTACTATTTACTAAAAAAAAAAATAGAGATGTTTATCCTACATTGGTTGTGTGTGTTTAGTGTCCGTTGTTTATAACCTTAGTTTACAACTACAAAAGTTAGGCCATTTTGTAGTTGTACTCAAGGACGGAACCAGGATTTGAACCTGGGGGAGGCCAAAGCTTAAAACAATTTTTTTTTTTTTTAATGAAAATAAAAACTAACACTTATTTCATATTCAACAAAATACTACATATAAAATAAGTGTTTCTTAAACATTTGATATTATAAAAATGTCGATAAAGTATAACATACAAAATAAGTGTTTTTTTAAACATTTCAACACATTTATCAAAATGGAACTCGACGCTCTTTTAAGTCTTGAAAGTCATCTATGATTGATTCTGTACCAAATTTTGCAGCAATCTCCTTCGCAATGTACAAAATCATAGAGTCCATTAGAAGATCATCTTCCATCTTATTGCGAAGCCTATTCTTGATAATATTCATGGCTGAAAATGCTCGCTCTGTAGTTGCATTAGAAACTGGAAGAGTAAGCACAAGTGTAATCAATCTATAAATATATAGGTAAAATAATGATTTTCGGGTTTTTACCAACCACTGGCGCAACTCAGAAATACTTGATAGCTTCTTGAAGTCTGGATGCCGAACTACATTGTGCTCATAATGATCAACTTCTGGCTTTAAAAGTGTCATTTCTTGATTTGTGAAGTCTTTCGGATCAAACTTGCTTACTAACAACAAAATGTCTATACTTTTAAAGGACTCACATGCCTCTTTAATTAGGATCAAGAGCTAAACTAAGATTAAGCAATTCCACTGCATGCTTACTAAACCGATGATTTAATTCTTGTAATATAGAATCTATTGCTGCATAAAAAATATCTACCCGATAATGATGTTCAATTGTGAAGTCATCTTGTTGATAATGAGCTAGAGCTCCTCTCTCAACATAACGAGCATTCATATCTGAGACATCTATGTCGCGTGCCTCACAAAATGATTTCACAGTGGTAAGTAAATTATCCCACTCTTCATCTCTGAATTTTTGAATAAGTGCTTTAGTGGATGAAACAAAATTCATCGCATTTAAAATGTCTTGAGACTGACACTGCAAAGCTTGACAAAGTGCATCAATGATCTTCATAATTTCTTTCATGAGATGCAAAATGAACACAAATTCAAAAGAAATCATAGCATGATAAAATGAGTATGCTACTTCTCGTTGGGAAGTAGTATTTCCTTCCTTGATGATCTTAAGTAAAATTTCACATGTTGGACTATATATATTTACTAAGCTAGAAATCGATCTCAAGTGAGAACCCCAAAGAGTATCTCCAGCCCGTTGTAATGTGCTAATCTGATTAAGTCCTCTTCCAGTTTCAAGCTCACCAATTTCAACAAAATATGCAATTTGATCAACATAAGCTTTTTTTAGTTGCTCAGTATGCTTGTATGAAACACCAAAAACTTTGCATCACCAATTTCTTCACGAATTGCCTTCTTCACCTTGTTTGAAAATACATGTAAGATTTCCTTTCGGATTTTTGGTGATTTGTAAGAGGCATTTTTGGGAGCTTTCTCTATCACTTCTGCAACATATCCATTATATGATACCACCAAATCTAATATTTCAAGAAAATTCCCACGATTAATTGAATCAGAACTTTCATCTCGTCCTCTAAAAGCAAGTCCTTGAAATGCAAGCACTTTGACAACATCAATTGAGGCCTTTAGTCGCAATCGATTGCTTGCAATTTGATCAGAATTGAAATTTTCAAGTACCTTTTGTATGTGTTGAGACTGGTTCATCAAATCTGTCATGGCTTGCTCGGAAGCTCTATGAAAAGAGTTAGGTTCTTTCCCCATATGATTCAAAAAGGAACAATTATTTCCATCATTAACTTTCTTCCAATTACGAAATCCATCCTTAGTGAATACATGACTCCCAGAATTCCTAGTTGTTTTGTCAAAGAGAAAGCATGGTAGTCAAAAAACAGCATCTTTACTAGGTGAATATTCAAGCCACGTACTAAATGCCTTAATTGCAAATCATGAATGTTTAAATTTACGAGAATGACTTCCAAATTTAGTTTTCTTGTACTCATCTGGTTTAGGTTGGTATGGACCAAGCTTAATGTAAGCTCATCGAATTTCATCCCGTTCATTAGCATCATATTCCCATATTTGCTTATGCATTCTAGGATCACACACAAAACCTGTACTTTCATCAATGGTGACATTTGGAACTTCTATTTGGAGATTTTCAGAAACTGGGACATCAACGCTAAGGGTTGGCAATCTTGCATCATCAGCTATGATTTCAGAATTATTTAAATTTTTTTCTTTTGAAAAAATTTAATATTGTAGTAGACTTACTCATGATCTACAAATTTTTTTAAAAAAAATGTTTCATTATTTCCAAATTTCGTAGTTCTATACACCAACTAGAAAAAGGGACTTCTCAACCCAAAAAAAAAAAATCTAAAACCAAAATAGTCACAAATAGATAAGCACAAGTTTATATATACTACTAATATTAGCCATATCACACAAAGTGACAAAGACAAAGTTCACAAGTTCATATATATATATATATATATATATTACTAATATTAGCCACATCACACAAAGTAACAAAGACAAAATTTTTTATAAAACCAAAACAATCAAACCAAAGACTTAGTCAATTGGTCTCACAAAAAAGTCACTTATGACTTACCAAAGACTAGTCTTCACAGTTAACAGTACTCACAAATGACAAAACAGTGACTACCAAAGACTACTCTCACAAATTCACTATCACAATTCAGTACTTACATCTTACTGTCCTGGTCCCACTTTATTTCTTTATAGATAAAATCAAAAAAAAAAAAAAAAAAGGTTACAAACACTGAAAACCTGAAACTGGTCCACACAATCACAAAAAGCCACAAACACAAACTAGTCTACGGTCCACACATGACACAACATACAAGTCCATAAAAAGCCACAACTCACAAATACAACAATCAACACAGTCACCATAGTTCATAAAAAAATGCAAAGGGCTAACCGACTAAGGCAGAGCAATATAGCAAAGACAAAAAAAACAAAAATATGAACTTGAGAGAGGAGAGAAATTTCTTAGATTTATCATGTGTGACTGTGATCAAGGATCTGAGAAGGAGCAGCAGCAGCAACAGTCCAGATCCGATCTAAGGAAAAGAACATCAGCAGCAACAGTGAGGGAGGAGGCGTTGATGCTTGATGAGGTTGAGTGGAGGAAGAGTGAGGTTAGGGTAAAAATTTGAGAATTGTAATTTAGGTTTTCAGTCTATATTTATTTTTTATTTTGTAGTTTTTTTTTTGTCTGTTTTTTTATTATTATTATTTTTATGAGAGTTTGTCGGTGATTTTTTCAAATTGATTCGTATACCCTTTTTTGTTTTTTTAATTTAATTGGGGGGTGGGGGGGCTATTAGGACGAAAATTTAATATACTAGCTTTTTTTGCGGGGGGGGGGGGGGGGGGGGGGAGGGGGGGAGTGGCCCCCTACCTTACTGTAGGTCCGTCCCTGGTTATACTATGATTATATAATATTATAAACCCAGTTTAAAATACTAGTATTATTATTTTCTTGTGTATTCTAATATATATTACAGTTTAATAAAAAAAAATCAACCAGACTGATTAATATATATTATGAATGGTTGATTTTGTTGTGGACATGGATGGAAAAAAAAAAAAAAAAAAATTTCTTAGAAGATTAGAAGAATTCAGATACGTTAAGCATTGAATTTTCAGCACCATGGGCCACTCCTAGTCATATGGCTTACTTTTAAGCCCTATAATACGAGCTAGTAAGCTAGAGTGTTACATAAGTAGTTGGATTGTGTGGCATGTATAAGGTACAAATTAAAATCGAAGTTTGGATAGTTTCAACTTTCAACTCAATATTAATTGGAATGGGTTGCAGACTGCAGTGTTATATACGTAGTTAGGGTATATAACACTCTCAAGTAGATGTGTGACATATACAAGACAAAATCAAATGAAAAAATATGGTTCTTCACTTTTTGTGTATAGAGCTAAGTTAGGGTGTTAAATAAGTAGTTAGAACATGTGACATGTATAAGACACAAATCAAAATCAAAGTTGAAATAGTTTATACTCCATATTAAGTGGAATAAGTTGGGGTACTGCACATGTTGTGGGGATGTGTGATATGAATAATATATCAAATCAAAACCCAAGTTTGGTACTTTTGGTAGTTTTAAGTTTTTTTTTTTTTTTTTTGAGAGGAAGTTTTAACTCTATAGTGACTAGATTATTTGATGTCATTTAATATAGATATAATAGAATTTAAATTTATGACATTCTTTCCATGATTTTTTTTTCTTTTTTTTTTTAATTTTACCTTCAAGCTAAGGTATAAATAGATTTCTTTTAGTGTAAAGTGTAAACAAGATTAATGCTTATATCATTTATTGACAATAAAAGATTTTACGAATTGAGTTAAATGGAATCCGCATTTGATATCTTTTTATAATAATTGATTAAAAGAGAAAAATTAATTAATAGAATCTCATATTTAACTTGAAAATATATAGTATATTTATTTATTTATTTATACTTAAATATGAGTGTATATGGTGTCTGTTACTTCTAATTTATCTATCAGTGTTAATTATTATTATATAATATTACTTAGAAATTAGAATGTTATCCTAATCCCATCAAATTGCCAATATTAAAAGACTGATCATATATGTTCTTATATTCATATGGTCCCCAAAACACTCTCCATTCCACAATTCTATATTCCCAATTGCAATTTTTATTACTAATGTCTCTCAGAGTATAGTCTCATTATTCAAACCGATAAGGTTTCAATAACTTAATTAAAAAAATAGTTTAATTATTAAATTGTGGATCTAGTATATGGTTATTTATTCGTTCCCATCTTTTCTGGCGCCATGTCCACAAGTTCTGCCAAAACATCGTCATCCATATATGTCATTTGCAATCTTATATTTTTACAATTAATTTCAGAGAGGCAAAGCTTTGCGCAATCAACATTCAACACCCTCCCCTGATGAGTCTATTCTCAATAGGCATTACCTAATGTAGAAAGCGATTAAATAAGAAATTTTCTTGGCACCAACCAAAACTGCTAGCTAGTAATGCATTAATGCCTGTTTAATTTTTCGTGTATAACTAAGAATATTTATCTCAAAATCATATGAAGTATTGGTAAAGGGATCCAGACTAATGCATATCATGATCTATTACAAACAAGATGATCAACCCTCTATTAGTTATTTATTGATCACAAAGTTTGCATTGGAGCCCACTTTCAATTTGAATATGATCTAAAGGATGAACTGATCATATAAATCAGTTTTTTTTTTTTTTTTTTTTTTTTAAGGGCTTTAGGATGGTTAGATTGAATGGTCCCAATAATTACAAATAGTTTTTCTCTAAACCTAAAAAAAAAAAAGAATGGTCAACAAACCAAATGAACGTCCAAAAATTTTGATTGATATAGAAAAATTATAAAAAAATTTAAAAAAAAAAAAAAACCTAGATTTACACCCAAAAAAAAAAAAAAAGATTTTTAGAGGGAAAAAAATAAAAACACACGGATTTATTTGAATTTTTTTTTTAATATTAGGATATTATTAGTTTTTTATTTATTTTTTTAGAGTTTCAACATATGGCGTCCGCTTCTGATGATAATAATAACTCTTTATCATTAAACCAAGATTTTACAAGATAAGCTACCTAGAACCCACATGATTATTAGTTTAATTTGACTAAAT